>NC_134689.1:430306888-430386888 GCF_050947455.1 Rhinoderma darwinii
CAAGAAGGTGGAGAGTCGGCTGCGGGGAGGAGGCCTCCCGCCCGGGAGGTGGCTCGCTCCCCATTCCCCCTATCCAGCAGCATCGGTCGGAGAAGCGCGAGGCCGGGGTGGTTTCGGCAAAGCGAAGTGTCGGGTTGCGGAGGTCTGTCGGGGGCTGAAACCGACCTCCCCTCTCACTCTTCGCCGCACCGTTCCCCAGCAGCCGTCCCGAACATCCTCCGCCTCGAGGCCGCCCGATCCCCCCCTACGGCGGGCAGTGGACGAGGGCGGCACCCGCTGAGGGCGGTCCGTGCGAGTGGAGGTACTCGGAGTGGGTCAGCCGGGAGAAGTCGTGTCGTTTTAAACCGATGGGCCTGCGGGGGCTGGTCGTCGGCTTAGCGCTCGTCAGGCTCCTGCTGGCGCCGCTGCCGGATCCCCATCGTTGGACGCCTCACGGGTGCCGACCCTTGCTCCGACTGCCGAGTAGCGCGGGGAGAGTGAGCTCCACCGTGAGTGAACTCCGTGAGCCCCAACAAACAGGCCGACCCGGGTACCACTCGCTGAAACCTGCTCAGCGCCCCACTGTCGGGGCGGGGCAGGCGGAGGCGGTAGGTCGAGAAGTCTCGAGTCCCCCTCTCACGAGAGGGGGCCGAGCGCCCGGGCAACAGGGCCATGATAAACCCCCCAACGATTCGGCAGGTGCCGGGCACCCGCTCCGGCCGCCTCTCTCCAGGGTTGTCGGTCTGGCTCTCCCTTCCCCATCGGGGGGTGGTCCAAGAAGGCGAGAGACAGGGTGAAGAGAGGTGTGGACCGGGGACGGGTCCCGCGCTGTCGGAGGGGACGCTCCGAAGGTAAGCCGCCCAGCCTTTGAAATGTCTAACCGGCCGACATTGTTGCCAGGCAGAGAGCAGCGAGAACGCCTGAACAAAACCTGAAGGGCGGAGAGGGTGGCTTCCAAGGCACCCTTTCGCCAGAGTCAGAAGCGACTCTTAGCGGTGGATTACTCGGCTCGCGCGTCGATGAAGAACGCAGCTAGCTGTGAGAATTAGTGTGAATTGCAGGACACATTGATCATCGACACTTCGAACGCACCTTGCGGCCCCGGGTTCCTCCCGGGGCTACGCCTGTCTGAGGGTCTCTCCTCCGTCGATCGCCGCCCGTGCGCGGCGCTGCTGGGGCTTGTCGCAGGCTTATGGAGGGGGTTTGGCGGTGAAAGCCAAGGGACGATCGGGCTGTAGCGAGGGGGTTAAGAGAGAAGCATCGGCCCGCCGCCGGCAATCTCTTTCCCCGGGGGTTCAGAGAGAAGCATCGGCCCGCCGCTGGCAATCTCGTTCCCCCTGCCCTTCTCCCTTTTCGGCCGACACTTTCCTCTCCCCACCATGTCCTACGTCCCCCTAAGTTCAGACTCTCCCGAAGCCCTTCCAGGCCCCGCGCCGTCGGACTCTCCACCCGCGCACCCCGTGAAAGCTGTCTGTGGCGAAGCACAGGGCTGCCGACGATGCGGAGGTGGCGGTGGGGGTGGTTGGCCTGTCGTCCGGCCGTGGGCGTCCTGGAAGACAAGGGGAGCACAAGTTTACTGCGGTGCTAGGGAGCGAGAGAGCGAGCGAGAGAGAGCAAGCGGCGTCTGTTGTTGCACGAGAGAGGGACAGAGCCTTCCGCAGGGAAAGGTCGCCTCTCTGCCCCGCTCAGTACCTCCTCCATAAATCCAACTGCTCCTCCGTCTCCTCCTCCTCCTCCATACCTGCAAAACCCCTCGACTCAGACCTCAGATCAGACGTGGCGACCCGCTGAATTTAAGCATATTACTAAGCGGAGGAAAATAAACTAACTAGTATTCCCTCAGTAACGGCGAGTGAAGAGGGAAAAGCCCAGCTTCGAATCCCCGCTCGCCCGGCGGGCGTGGGAAATGTGGCGTAAGGGAGACCGGACCACCCCGACATCGCTCGGGGGCCCAAGTCCTTCTGATCGAGGCCCAGCCCGCGGACAGTGTTAGGCCGGTAGCGGCCCCCGGCGCGGCGGGACCCGGTCTCCCCGGAGTCGGGTTGTTTGTGAATGCAGCCCAAAGCGGGTGGTAAACTCCATCTAAGGCTAAATACTGGCGCGAGACCGATAGCGGACAAGTACCGTAAGGGAAAGTTGAAAAGAACTTTGAAGAGGGAGTTCAAGAGGGCGTGAAACCGTTAAGAGGTAAACGTGTGGGGTCCGTGCAGTCTGCCCGGAGGATTCAACCCGGCGGGCCAGGGTCGGCCAGCCCGGGACCTGCGGACTGCCCCGTCCGTCCAGCGGTTCCCTCTCGGGGGAGCCAGCGGCCGCGGGCGGGGTGGACGCAGCCCGGCCGGCGCCAGCCCCCGCAGGGCGCATTTCCTTCGCGGTGGTGTGCCGCGACTGGCTCCGGGCCCGCTTGGGAAGGCCTCAGGGGTGGAAGGTGGCCGGGGCGGGCGACGCTCCCCTTCGCGGGGGCAGCGGTCGCTTTAGCCCCGGCGTTACAGCCCCCTCTCGGCAAGAGCAGTCGCCGTCGCCCGGGGCCGAGGGAGACGACCGCCTCTGCGCCCTCCTCCCGTACTGCTCCGTCCCTCCACTCCTCTCGCTCCCTTGCTCCCGGTCCGTCCCGCCGTCCGCGCTGGGGAAGGGCGGGCGCGGGGTCCATCGGGGGAAGCGGGGTTCCGGGGATGGGAGGACGGGGCCCCCCGCACCCGGCGCGGCTGTCCTCAGTGCGCCCCTAACGCGCCGTGCCGCCGAGGCGGTAGGGCTCACGCTCGTCTCCCTCCGGAGGGACGAGGGGGCCTGCAAGGGGTCTGCGGCGATGTCGGTGACCCACCCGACCCGTCTTGAAACACGGACCAAGGAGTCTAACGCGCGAGCGAGTCGGAGGGCCGACCGAGAAACCCTGTGTCGCAATGAAGGTGAGGGCCGGGGCGACCCCGGCTGAGATGGGATCCCGCCCTCCGTGTCGCGGTCACGGCGGGCGCAACACCGGCCCGTCTCGCCCACTCCGTCGGGGAGGTGGAGCATGAGCGCGTGCGATAGGACCCGAAAGATGATGAACTATGCCTGGGCAGGGCGAAGCCAGAGGAAACTCTGGTGGAGGTCCGCAGCGGTCCTGACGTGCAAATTGGTCATCCGACCTGGGTATAGGGGCGAAAGACTAATCGAACCATCTAGTAGCTGGTTCCCTCCGAAGTTTCCCTCAGGATAGCTGGCGCTCACCCCCCGAGCAGTTTTATCCGCTAAAGCAAATGATTAGAGGCCTTGGGGCCGAAACGATCTCAACCTATTCTCAAACTTTAAATGGGTAAGAAGCCCGGCTCGCTGGCCTGGAGCCGGGCGTGGAATGCGAGCGCCCAGTGGGCCACTTTTGGTAAGCAGAACTGGCGCTGCGGAATGAACCGAACGCCGGGTTAAGGCGCCCGATGCCGACGCTCATCAGACCCCAGAAAAGGTGTTGGTTGATGTGGCGGAACGGGTGACGGTTACGGTTACAGGCATTGTACCCAAATAAAGGTTAAGCCTGCCGCAAACCGTCGCACTCCCGCCATCCGGGTGCCATAGCTTAGATGGTGCCCGGTGCTAGATGGGGATATGTCCCCTCAAACTGCATTACGTTATGTTTGATAACCAGTTGATTTATATTATATTGTATTCAGTGCTGCTTCACTGTCCTCCCCTCTAGGGTTAATCTTACACTGTAGGACAGTGAGTCACAGGCTGCAAGCGGGAACTTGTCTGAAGGTAAATAAGAAAAAGGAGGGGGCAAGAGCAGAAAGCACATGGCCTGATTCCTGAGGGAGGGGTGAGTGAGGGAGATAGTGGTGCTGTGTGAGATCTCCGTTAGTTCCTGTCCCGGAGAGGATGAGATAGCAGTGTGAGCTGCAGGCAGAGGCTATCTACCTCAGAGATGGTACCTGACCTAGGGACAGTAATAGAGGGCAAGTGCTGGAGTCCCATCTAACTAAGGAGGACCTGGAGACACCCCAAAGGATGAAAGGTACAGTGGAGAGACCCCATAGTGAGGTAGCCTGTCACATCCAGCCCAGAGGGGAGAATCAGCGGTGCATTGTTTCTGTGTGTGTCTGTCTCTGTTAATAAACGCACCTCTGTGGCTTGTCTCCTGTTAATCTGTGTCGCCTGAATCTATCGCCCACATTCTCTTGGCGTAAACTGACCCCCACTGACCCGGTTTTGCCACATTTGGTGGCAGCGGTGGGATAGATTCAGCCCGTTCTAGGGGAAGCGGCAGGGGATAGGTACCCTGGTACCATCCGGAGCTTCGCGGCCAGACCTCAAGGGCGGACTTCCACACGTGCTGCAGTACAGGGGGACCAGAGGCACCTAAATCCCCAGTCATGGAGTCTGACTCTATGGATCCTCCCGGCGGAGCAGAGGCTGTCCCCTATGGCTGCTACCTCCGAATTACACTCCAAGAGCTGTGCCGGTTCCGGCGCATTGCCTTCTCGTCCCGCGACATCAAGGATCGGCTGATTGAGAAGCTCCAGGCCTGGGACCTGGCGAACCCGGCCGAGATGGGAGAGATGGCCGAGGGTGACGTTGACTACTGCCCCGAAGAACCGGCCAGTCGCCAGGGAACCGGCCATAGAGCCATCTCGGACGCCCAGGCCCTGCGGATGGGGGATCTGCTGACCGCTCTGGGGCCTCAAAGCTCCGAGACCGAGCGCCTGATCATCGTTGGGGCCGTGGCCCGTGCGTGGCACCCCCAGAACCAACAACCCCAATCCCTGCCGGGCCCCGAAGACCCCAACTACGATACAACGACCTCCCCAAGTTGGATCCTTCGTCCACGGACATCGATGCGCACTTAACCATGCTGGAGACACAGCTACAGGTGCATGACATCCCCACCACCGAATGGGCTCGCTACGTGGGGCCCAGCCTGCAAGGGAAGGCCCTTGAAGTCTACCAGAGCCTAGGTCCAGAGGACGGACGGGACTACGGTTGCCTCCGGGATGCCCTGCTGAAGAGGTATGCGATCACCCCAGAGACTTACAGAGAGCGGTTCCGTAATTTGACGCTCGCCGGCCAGGGTACCTGTGGCGGAACGGGTGACTGTTACAGGCATTGTACCCAAATAAAGGTTAAGCCTGCCGCAAACCGTCGCACTCCCGCCATCCGGGTGCCATAGCTTAGATGGCGCCCGGTGCTAGATGGGGATATGTCCCCTCAAACTGCATTACGTTATGTTTGATAACCAGTTGATTATATTATATTGTATTCAGTGCTGCTTCACTGTCCTCCCCTCTAGGGTTAATCTTACACTGTAGGAGAATGAGTCACAGGCTGCAAGCGGGAACTTGTCTGAGTGTAAATAAGAAAAAGGAGGGGGCAAGAGCAGGATGCACATGGCCTGATGCCTGAGGGAGGGGTGAGTGAGGGATATAGTGGTGCTGGATGAGTTCTCAGTTAGTTGCTGTCCAGGAGAGGATGAGATAGCAGTGTGAGCTGCAGGCAGGGGCTATCTACCTCAGAGATGGTACCTGACCTAGGGACAGTAATAGAGGACAAGTGCTGGAGTCCCATCTAACTAAGAAGGATCTGGAGGCACCCCAAAGGATGAAAGGTACAGTGGAGAGACCCCATAGTGAGGTAGTCTGTCCCATCCAGCCCAGAGGGGAGAAGCAGCGATGCATTGGTTCTGTGTGTGTCTGTCCCTGTTAATAAACGCGCCTCTGTGGCTTGTCCCCTGTTAGACTGTGTCGCCTGAATCTATCGCCCACAATCTCTTGGCATAAACCGACCCCCACTGACCCGGTTTCGCCACATTTGGTGGCAGCCCGTTCTAGGGGAAGCGGCAGGGGATAGGTACCCTGGTACCATCCGGCGCTTCGCGGCCAGACCTCAAGGGCGGACTGCCACACGTGCTACAGTACAGGGGGACCACAAGCACCTAAATCCCCAGTCATGGAGCCTGACTCTATGGATCCTCCCGGCGGAACCGAGGCTGTCCCCTATGGCAGCTAACTCCGAATTACACTCCAAGAGCTGTGCCGGTTCCGGCGCATTGCCTTCTCGTCCCGCGACATCAAGGATCGGCTGATTGAGAAGCTCCAAGCCTGGGACCTGGCGAACCCGGCCGAGATGGGAGAGATGGCCGAGGGTGACGTTGACTACTGCCCCGAAGAACCGGCCAGTCGCCAGGGAACCGGCCGTAGCGCCATCTCGGACGCCCAGGCCCTGCGGATGGGGGATCTGCTGACCACTCTGGGGCCTCAAAGCTCCGAGGCCGAGCGCCTGATCATCGTTGGGGCCGTGGCCCGTGCAGTGGCACCCCCAGAACCAACAACCCCAATACCTGCCGGGCCCCGAAGACCCCAACTACGATACAATGACCTCCCCAAGTTGGATCCTTCGTCCACGGATATCGATGCGCACCTAACCATGCTGGAGACACAGCTACAGGTGCATGACATCCCCACCACCGAATGGGCTCGCTACGTGGGGCCCAGCCTGCAAGGGAGGGCCCTTGAAGTCTACCGGAGTCTAGGTCCAGAGGACGGACAAGACTACGGTTGCCTCCGGGACGCCCTGCTGAAGAGGTATGCGATCACCCCAGAGACTTACAGAGAGCGGTTCCGTAATTTGACGCTCGCCGGCCAGGGTACCCATGTGGAACTGGCAGCCCAGCTCCGCTTAAGCTGCTCCAGGTGGGCCGAGGGGAAGAAGGCCTTCAGTCGGGAGGCCCTGGAGGACCTCGTCATTTTGGAGCAACTCCTCTCCAGGATGGAGGTCCCCGTTCGTGCCTGGGTCGCGGACCGCCACCCCAGCACCCCTGAAGATGCCGCCACCCTGGCCGACGAGTTCTTGGCCCACCGACCCCAATGGAGAAGCCTTCCGCACCAGGACCAATGCCAAGAGCTCCGAGCCCCTACCAAAATAGCGGAACCACCCCGGCCAACTTCGATGAGACCCCAGCCGCAGCCTACGGCTGCCGCGATCCTTCCAAGGGTCCGCGGCCCTACGGACTCCCGCCAGTGTTATGGGTGCCACCAGCCGGGGCACCTCCGACGGGACTGCCCCCTGGCCCAATCAACGGTGCCCTTTCCCAGACCAACCCCAACCCGGGTCGCCTTTTGCCCAGAGGAGGGCGACCCCGATGAGTGTGACCACCTCCTAGATGCACCAGAGGTGGAGGAGGTGGTCTACCACGTAAAGCTTGCGAGCCTCGTGATGAACCAGGTCCCTGCAAACATGCAGGGCCACCGACTGCCCGTGGTGCTGGGACGCTGCACCGTCCAGGGACTCCGTGACTCGGGGGCATCCCTCACCCTGGTGAGAGCGGACCTGGTTCCCCAGTCTAAGGTTCTTCTTCAGCGATTAGCCCGGATTGCCCTGGCGGACGGACAGCAGTGGTCCATTCCCCGCGCCAGATTCTACCTGTACTGGGGCCCCGGAAAAGGGGAGGTTGAAGTCGGGCTCATACCAGATCTCCCCGCCGATGAAACCTGCATCCCCATGCCCGGCCAGAGTTCCAGGGTGATTGCTGGAAGGTCCAGGTGGGGTGGCAGCGGGAGAAACCTGCATCTCCATGCCCAGCCAGAGTTCCAGGGTGATTACTGGAAGGTCCCGGTGGGGGGGCAGCGGGAGGAAGCAGCGTCCCTATGCCCAGCTAGAGTTCCAGGGTGATTGCGGTAGGGTCCGGGGGGGTTGGGGGGGGCAGCGGGAGCAACCTGCATCCCCATGCCCGGCCAGAGTTCCAGGGTGATTGCTGGAAGGTCCCGGTGGGGGGGGCAGCGGGAGCAACCTGTGTCCCCATGCCCGGCCAGAGTTCCAGGGTGATTGCTGGAAGGTCCCGGTGGGGGGGCAGCGGGAGCAAGCAGCGTCCCAATGCCCAGCCAGAGTTCCAGGGTGATTGCTGGAAGGTCCCGGTGGGGGGGGGCAGCGGGAGCAACCTGTGTCCCCATGTTCGGCCAGAGTTCGAGGGTGATTGCTGGAAGGTCCCGGTGGGGGGGGGCAACGGGAGCAACCTGCATCCCCATGCCCGGCCAGAGTTCCAGGGTGATTACTGGAATGTCTCGGTGGGGGGGCAGCGGGAGCAAGCAGCGTCCCCATGTCCAGTCAGAGTTCCAGGGTGATTGCGGTAGGGTCCGGTGGGGTGGGGCAGCGGGAGCAACCTGTATCCCCATGCCCGGCCAGAGTTCCAGGGTGATTGCTGGAAGGTCCCGGTGGGGGGGGGGGCAGCGGGAGCAACCTGCATCCCCATGCCCGGCCAGAGTTCCAGGGTGATTACTGGAAGGTCTCGGTGGGGGGGCAGCGGGAGCAAGCAGCATCCCCATGTCCAGTCAGAGTTCCAGGGTGATTGCGGTAGGGTCCGGTGGGGTGGGGGGGGGCAGCGGGAGCAACCTGTATCCCCATGCCCGGCCAGAGTTCCAGGGTGATTGCTGGAAGGTCCCGGTGGGGGGGGGGGCAGCGGGAGCAACCTGCATCCCCATGCCCGGCCAGAGTTCCAGGGTGATTGCTGGAAGGTCCCGGTGGGGGGGCAGCGGGAGCAACCTGCATCCCCATGCCCAGCCAGAGTTGCAGGGTGATTGCTGTAGGGTCTGGTGGGGTGGGGGGGGGGCAGCGGGAGCAAGCAGCGTCCCCATGCCCGGCCAGAGTTCCAGGGTGATTGCTGGAAGGTCCCGGTGGGGCGGGAGAGGCGGGATCAACCTGTGTCCCCATGCCCAGCCAGAGTTCCAGGATGATTGCTGTAGGGTCCGGTGGGGTGAGGGGGCAGCGGGAGCAAGCAGCGTCCCCATGCCCGGCCAGAGTTTCAGGGTGATTACTGGAAGGTCCCGGTGGGGGGGGAGCGGGATAAACCTGTGTCCCCATGCCCAGCCAGAGTTCCAGGGTGATTGCAATAGGGTCCGGTGGGGTGGGGGGCAGCGGGAGCAACCTGTGTCCCCATGCCCAGCCAGAGTTCCAGGGTGATTGCTGGAAGGTGCCGGTGGGGGGGGGCAGCGGGAGCAAGCAGCGTCCCCATGCCCGGCCAGAGTTCCAGGGTGATTGCTGGAAGGTCCCGTGGGGGGGGGGGGCAGCGGGAGCAACCTGCATCCCCATGCCCAGCCAGAGTTCCAGGGTGATTGCTGGAAGGTCCCGTGCGGGGGGGGCAGCGGGAGCAACCTGCATCCCTATGCCCAGCCAGAGTTCCAGGGTGATTGCTGGAAGGTCCCGGTGGGGGGGGGGGCAGCGGGAGCAAGCAGCGTCCCAATGCCCAGCCAGAGTTCCAGAGTGATTACTGGAAGGTCCAGGTGGGGGGGGGCAGCGGGAGCAACCTGCATCCCCATGCCCAGCCAGAGTTCCAGGATGATTGCTGTAGGGTCCGGTGGGGTGAGGGGGAAGCGGGAGCAAGCAGCGTCCCCATGCCCGGCCAGAGTTTCAGGGTGATTACTGGAAGGTCCCGGTGGGGGGGGAGCGGGATAAACCTGTGTCCCCATGCCCAGCCAGAGTTCCAGGGTGATTGCAATAGGGTCCGGTGGGGTGGGGGGGCAGCGGGAGCAACCTGTGTCCCCATGCCCGGCCAGAGTTCCAGGGTGATTGCTGGAAGGTGCCGGTGGGGGAGGGGGGCAGCGGGAGCAAGCAGCGTCCCCATGCCCGGCCAGAGTTCCAGGGTGATTGCTGGAAGGTCCCGGTGGGGGGGGAAAGCGGGAGCAACCTGCATCCCCATGCCCAGCCAGAGTTCCAGGGTGATTGCTGGAAGGTCCCGTGCGAGGGGGCAGCGGGAGCAACCTGCATCTCTATGCCCAGCCAGAGTTCCAGGGTGATTGCTGGAAGGTCCCGGTGGGGGGGGGGGCAGCGGGAGCAAGCAGCGTCCCAATGCCCAGCCAGAGTTCCAGGGTGATTGCTGGAAGGTCCAGGTGGGGGGGGGGCAGCGGGAGCAACTTGTGTCCCCATGCCCGGCCAGAGTTCCAGGGTGATTGCTGGAAGGTCCCGGTGGGGGGGGGGGGGGCAGCGGGAGCAACCTGCATCCCCATGCCCGGCCAGAGTTCCAGGGTGATTGCTGGAAGGTCCCGGTGGGGGGGCAGCGGGAGCAACCTGCATCCCCATGCCCAGCCAGAGTTGCAGGGTGATTGCTGTAGGGTCTGGTGGGGTGGGGGGGGCAGCGGGAGCAAGCAGCGTCCCCATGCCCGGCCAGAGTTCCAGGGTGATTGCTGGAAGGTCCCGGTGGGGCGGGAAAGGCGGGATCAACCTGTGTCCCCATGCCCAGCCAGAGTTCCAGGATGATTGCTGTAGGGTCCGGTGGGGTGAGGGGGCAGCGGGAGCAAGCAGCGTCCCCATGCCCGGCCAGAGTTTCAGGGTGATTACTGGAAGGTCCCGGTGGGGGGGGAGCAGGATAAACCTGTGTCCCCATGCCCAGCCAGAGTTCCAGGGTGATTGCAATAGGGTCCGGTGGGGTGGGGGGCAGCGGGAGCAACCTGTGTCCCCATGCCCGGCCAGAGTTCCAGGGTGATTGCTGGAAGGTGCCGGTGGGGGGGGGCAGCGGGAGCAAGCAGCGTCCCCATGCCCGGCCAGAGTTCCAGGGTGATTGCTGGAAGGTCCCGTGGGGGGGGGGGGCAGCGGGAGCAACCTGCATCCCCATGCCCAGCCAGAGTTCCAGGGTGATTGCTGGAAGGTCCCGTGCGGGGGGGGCAGCGGGAGCAACCTGCATCCCTATGCCCAGCCAGAGTTCCAGGGTGATTGCTGGAAGGTCCCGGTGGGGGGGGGGCAGCGGGAGCAAGCAGCGTCCCAATGCCCAGCCAGAGTTCCAGAGTGATTGCTGGAAGGTCCAGGTGGGGGGGGGCAGCGGGAGCAACCTGCATCCCCATGCCCAGCCAGAGTTCCAGGATGATTGCTGTAGGGTCCGGTGGGGTGAGGGGGAAGCGGGAGCAAGCAGCGTCCCCATGCCCGGCCAGAGTTTCAGGGTGATTACTGGAAGGTCCCGGTGGGGGGGGAGCAGGATAAACCTGTGTCCCCATGCCCAGCCAGAGTTCCAGGGTGATTGCAATAGGGTCCGGTGGGGTGGGGGGGCAGCGGGAACAACCTGTGTCCCCATGCCCGGCCAGAGTTCCAGGGTGATTGCTGGAAGGTGCCGGTGGGGGAGGGGGGCAGCGGGAGCAAGCAGCGTCCCCATGCCCGGCCAGAGTTCCAGGGTGATTGCTGGAAGGTCCCGGTGGGGGGGGGGGCAGCGGGAGCAACCTGCATCCCCATGCCCAGCCAGAGTTCCAGGGTGATTGCTGGAAGGTCCCGTGCGAGGGGGCAGCGGGAGCAACCTGCATCTCTATGCCCAGCCAGAGTTCCAGGGTGATTGCTGGAAGGTCCCGGTGGGGGGGGGGCAGCGGGAGCAAGCAGCGTCCCAATGCCCAGCCAGAGTTCCAGGGTGATTGCTGGAAGGTCCAGGTGGGGGGGGGCAGCGGGAGCAACTTGTGTCCCCATGCCCGGCCAGAGTTCCAGGGTGATTGCTGGAAGGTCCCGGTGGGGGGGGCAGCGGGAGCAAGCAGCGTCCCAATGCCCAGCCAGAGTTCCAGAGTGATTGCTGGAAGGTCCAGGTGGGGGGGGCAGCGGGAGCAACCTGCATCCCCATGCCCAGCCAGAGTTCCAGGATGATTGCTGTAGGGTCCGGTGGGGTGAGGGGGAAGCGGGAGCAAGCAGCGTCCCCATGCCCGGCCAGAGTTTCAGGGTGATTACTGGAAGGTCCCGGTGGGGGGGGAGCGGGATAAACCTGTGTCCCCATGCCCAGCCAGAGTTCCAGGGTGATTGCAATAGGGTCCGGTGGGGTGGGGGGGCAGCGGGAGCAACCTGTGTCCCCATGCCCGGCCAGAGTTCCAGGGTGATTGCTGGAAGGTGCCGGTGGGGGAGGGGGGCAGCGGGAGCAAGCAGCGTCCCCATGCCCGGCCAGAGTTCCAGGGTGATTGCTGGAAGGTCCCGGTGGGGGGGGGGCAGCGGGAGCAACCTGCATCCCCATGCCCAGCCAGAGTTCCAGGGTGATTGCTGGAAGGTTCCGTGCGGGGGGGCAGCGGGAGCAACCTGCATCTCTATGCCCAGCCAGAGTTCCAGGGTGATTGCTGGAAGGTCCCGGTGGGGGGGGGCAGCGGGAGCAAGCAGCGTCCCAATGCCCAGCCAGAGTTCCAGGGTGATTGCTGGAAGGTCCAGGTGGGGGGGGGGGGGGGCGGGAGCAACTTGTGTCCCCATGCCCGGCCAGAGTTCCAGGGTGATTGCTGGAAGGTCCCGGTGGGGGGGGCAGCGGGAGCAACCTGTGTCCCCATGCCCGGCCAGAGTTCCAGGGTGATTGCTGGAAGGTCCCGGTGGGGGGGCAGCGGGAGCATGCAGCGTCCCAATGCCCAGCCAGAGTTCCAGCGTGATTGCGGTAGGGTCCGGTGGGGTGGGGGGGGGGCAGCGGGAGCAACCTGCATCCCCATGCCCAGCCAGAGTTCCAGGGTGATTGCTGGAAGGTCCCGGTGGGGGGGGGGCAGCGGGAGCAACCTGCATCCCCATGCCCGGCCAGAGTTCCAGGGTGATTGCTGGAAGGTCCCGGTGGGGGGGCAGCGGGAGCAACCTGCATCCCCATGCCCAGCCAGAGTTGCAGGGTGATTGCTGTAGGGTCTGTTGGGGTGGGGGGGCAGCGGGAGCAAGCAGCGTCCCCATGCCCGGCCAGAGTTCCAGGGTGATTGCTGGAAGGTCCCGGTGGGGCGGGGGGGCAGCGGGATCAACCTGTGTCCCCATGCCCAGCCAGAGTTCCAGGATGATTGCTGTAGGGTCCGGTGGGGTGAGGGGGCAGCGGGAGCAAGCAGCGTCCCCATGCCCGGCCAGAGTTTCAGGGTGATTACTGGAAGGTCCCGGTGGGGGGGAGCGGGATAAACCTGTGTCCCCATGCCCAGCCAGAGTTCCAGGGTGATTGCAATAGGGTCCGGTGGGGTGGAGGGGCAGCGGGAGCAACCTGTGTCCCCATGCCCGGCCAGAGTTCCAGGGTGATTGCTGGAAGGTGCCGGTGGGGGGGGGGCAGCGGGAGCAAGCAGCGTCCCCATGCCCGGCCAGAGTTCCAGGGTGATTGCTGGAAGGTCCCGGTGGGGGGGGGGTAGCGGGAGCAACCTGCATCCCCATGCCCAGCCAGAGTTCCAGGGTGATTGCTGGAAGGTCCCGTGCGGGGGGAGGGCAGCGGGAGCAACTTGCATCCCTATGCCCAGCCAGAGTTCCAGGGTGATTGCTGGAAGGTCCCGGTGGGGGGGAGCAGCGGGAGCAAGCAGCATCCCCATGCCCAGCCAGAGTTCCAGGGTGATTGCAGTAGGGTCCGGTGGGGTGGGGGGGCAGCGGGAGCAAGCACCGTCCCCATGCACGGCCAGAGTTCCAGGGTGATTGCTGGAAGGTCCCGGTGGGGGGGCAGCGGGAGCAACCTGCATCCCTATGCCCAGCCAGAGTTCCAGGGTGATTGCAATATTGTCCGGTGGGGTGGGGGGGCAGCGGGAGCAACCTGTGTCCCCATGCCCGGCCAGAGTTCCAGGGTGATTGCAAAGACTTTGCCTCTTTGCATCAGCAGGTGTGGCCGGGAGCGGTGTGTTGAGGCAGCAGAAGCCGGGGCAGAGTTCCAGGGCCAGAGTGTGACGGCAGGCAGCAGAGGCCGGGGCAGAGTTCCAGGGCGGTGGGGAGAGGACTAGGCCACGAGATAAGTAGATCCTTTCGTGACCAAACAGCAGTGAAAATAAAAAGGCCCAAATGTTAAAGAATCCCATTTGTGATACTGAAAGTGAAACATTTAAAGGCAAGTTAAAGTGGGGTATGTTCACAAATGTCAGCGGCGGTGAGCAGCAGAGGCCGGGGCAGAGTTCCAGGGCCAGAGTGTGATGGCAGCACAGGCCGGGGCAGAGTTCCAGGCCGGGGCAGAGTGGCACTGTCTGCTGGGACTCTGACTCTGTGCGTGAGTGAGCAGCTGCAGCTGAGAGGGGTGTGTGGAGGCAGCAGAGGCCGGGGCAGAGTTCCAGGGCCAGAGTGTGACGGCAGGCAGCAGAGGACGGGGCAGAGTTCCAGGGCGGTGGGAAGAGGACTAGGCCACAAGATAAGGAGATCCTTTCATTACCAAACAGCAGTGAAAATAAAAAGGCCCAAATGTCAAAGAATGTCATTTCTGATACTGAAAGTGAAACATTTAAAGGCAAGTTAAAGTGGGGTATGTTCACAAATGTCAGCGGCGGTGAGCAGCAGAGGCCGGGGCAGAGTTCCAGGGCCAGAGTGTGACGGCAGGCAGCAGTAGCCGGGGCAGAGTTCCAGGGCAGTGGGGAGATGACTAGGCCACAAGATAAGGAGATCCTTTCGTGACCAAACAGCAGTGAAAATAAAAAGGCCCAAATGTCAAAGAATCCCATTTCTGATACTGAAAGTGAAACATTTAAAGGCAAGTTAAAATGGGGCATGTTCACAAATGTCAGCGGCGGTGAGCAGCAGAGGCCGGGGCAGAGTTCCAGGGCCAGAGTGTGACGGCAGGCAGAAGAGGCCAGGGCAGAGTTCCAGGGCGGTGGGGAGAGGACTAGGACACAAGATAAGGAGATCCTTTCGTGACCAAACAGCAGTGAAAAGAAAAAGGCCCAAATGTCAAAGAATCCAATTTGTGATACTGAAAGTGAAACATTTAAAGGCAAGTTAAAGTGGGGTATGTACACAAATGTTAGTGGCGGTGGTGAGCAGCAGAGCCCGGGGCAGAGTTCCAGGGCCAGAGTGTGACAGCAGCACAGGCCGGGGCAGAGTTCCAGGGCGGTGGGGAGAGGGCTAGGCCACAAGATGATAAATGGGAGATTTTCAAATCTACTTTGGGTAATTATAGTGCAAAATTTGTTCAGTGCTGGGACCACTATTATTCAACTTATTTATGAATGATATAGGGGATGGGCTTAATAGCACTATTTCTATTTTTGCAGATGACACCAACTATGCAATATAGTTTAGACTATGGAAGATGTTTGTGAATTGCAAGCAGATTTAAAAAAACTAAGTGTTTGGGCGTCCACTTGGCAAATTAAGTTTAATGTAGAGGCCGGGGCAGAGTTCCAGGGCCAGAGTGTGACTGTCCGCTGGGACTCTGACTCTGTGCGTGAGCTGCTGCAGCTGAGAGCGGTGTATGACGGCAGCAGAGGCCGAAGCAGAGTTCCAGGGCAAGAGTGGCACTGTCCGCTGGGACTCTGCCTCTGTGCATGAGCAGCTGCAGCTGAGAGCGGTGTATGACAGGCAGCAGAGGCCGGGGCAGAGTTCCAGGGCGAGAGTGTCACTGTCCACCGGTAGATAACCCTTTGCGCATTATCATATCATCATTATCGTCATCATCATTATCAGCAGCAGTTGCTGTCAGCCAGTTCCAGAGTGTATGAGCGGCGTGTGCTGCCCATTGCAGCCCGGGGTAGAGGAGCAGTGTGGAAGCTGTGCATGCCCGGGGGCAACAGTGTATGAGCTCCACAGCGCCAGCAGGGAGTCCCGCTATGTCCCAAGCCGCCTGCCATGTACTTCCGGTCGGCTAAGAGGATGCGTGTCAGCGGGGCTGTCAGGCAGCTCCAGAGCGGCGTGTGCCTGCTGTCCAAGGCCGCCACAGCATTCCAGGGCGAGAGTGTCACTGTCCGCCGATAGCTAACCCTCTGCAGATCATCATCATTATCGTCATCATCATTATCGGCAGCAGCGGGGAGTATAAGCGGGGTGTGCCTGCTGAGTGCACCCGTGGGGGGATAGAGGAACCGTGGGGAAGCTGTGCATGCCCGGGGGCAGCCGTGTATGAGCTCCACAGCGGTAACGGCGTGCGCCACTGCGACCTAAGCCGCCCGCCATGTACTTCCGGTCCGCGAATGATGCATGTCAGCGGCGGTGAGCCAGCTCCGAGTATGAGCGGTGTGTGCCTGCCTATTGCACCCGTGGGGGGATAGAGGAGCCATGTGAAAGCTGTGCAAGCCCTGGGGCAGCCGTGTACGAGCTCCACAGCGCCCGCGGCGAGTCCCGTTCTGTCCACCCGCCCGAGAAGCACTTCCGGTGCGCGAACGATGCATGTCAGCGGCGGTGAGCCAGCTCCGAGTATGAGCGGCGTGTGCCTGCCTATTGCACCCGTGGGGGGATAGAGGAGCCATGGGGAAGCTGTGCATGCCCGGCGGCAGCCGTGTACGAGCTCCACAGCGCCCGCGGCGAGTCCCGACGTCCACCCGCCCGAGAAGCACTTCCGGTCCGCGGCGGACTTCTAGAGCTCGAGCGGTAGGCGCGGCCACCTCATGCCGACCTCCTGGAAGTCCCCTCGGCCTCGCTCGCGGGTCTGTCTTCATTCACGTTGTGGAGAAAAAACCCTATAAGGTTTTTATTTTGGCCTTCAGCCGGGCAGCCGTTCCAGGAGGCCGGCCCTTTTGGCGCCTCCCACCGGTGTAATTGGCTAGGTGACACTTTTAGGGGTGTGAATATCTCCTATGCCTGAAATACTGTGAGAGGGCAAACTTGCTCCGCCTTCCAAGTCCGACTGTTCCAGGACGAGAGGTGGGCGGGAGGCGTTCCCGGCTAAGGCCGAATGCGGGTTCCAGGGCGATAGCGGCACCAAGCTGCCCTCTCACGCCGCTGCCCTGGATGTCCCCGTCGGCTACGCTCGCTGGTCGGTCCACTGCTCCTTTACCTTCTTAATAAAAAAAAATATATTTTTTTATGGTATTTTCTGAAGTCCCATGCCGACCAGCAGTTGCACATGCTCGGCCACCATGACAACTCCTACCGAAAGCCGTGAAGGAGGAAGTACAAACGGGAGCTGCTCCCGTTCCAGGCCGAGAAGGACTTCCAGGAGGTGAGCGGTAGGCAACGGCCTCCTCATGCCATCCTCCTGGAAATCCCCGTCGGCTTCACCAAGCCGCCCGCCATGTACTTCCGGTCCGCGAAGGATACATGTCAGCGGCGGTGAGCCAGCGCCGAGTATGAGTGGCGTGTGCCTGCCTATTGCACCCGTGGGGGGATAGAGGAGCCATGTGGAAGCTGTGCATGCCCGGGGGAAGCCGTGTACGAGCTCCACAGTGCCCGCGGCGAGTCCCGTTCTGTCCACCCGCCCGAGAAGCACTTCCGGTGCGCGAACGATGCATGTCAGCGGCGGTGAGCCAGCTCCGAGTATGAGCGGCGTGTGCCTGCCTATTGCACCCTTGTGGGGATAGAGGAGCCATGGGGAAGCTATGCATGCCCGACGGCAGCCGTTTACGAGCTCCACAGCGCTCGCGGCGAGTCCCGACGTCCACCCGCCCGAGAAGCACTTCCTGGAAGTCCCCGTCGGCCTCGCTCGCGGGTCTGTCTTCATTCACGTTTTGGAGAAAAAACCCTATGAGGTTTTTATTTTGGCCTTCAGCCGAGCAACCGTTCCAGGAGGCCGGCCCTTTTGGTGCCTCCCACCGGTGTAATTGGCTAGGTGACACTTTTAGGGGTGTGAATATCTCCTACGCCTGAAATACTGTGAGAGGGCAAACTTGCTCCGCCTTCCAAGTCCGACACTTCCAGGACGAGAGGAGGGCGGGAGGCGTTCCCGGCTAAGGCCGAATGCGGGTTCCAGGGCGATAGCGGCACCAAGCTGCCCTCTCACGCCACTGCCCTGGATGTCCCCGTCGGCCTCGCTCGCTGGTCGGTCCGCTGCTTCTTTACCTTCTTAAGTTGCCAAAAATAGGTAAATCCAGGAAAATATCGGTTGATCGGTTATTTAACTACTTGCTATCCGTGGGGACCAAACACAATCAAATATACATAGGACCTTGGAGATGATGGACTTCTTCACAAGAGAACCATAAGAGTCCACCCTAATACTACAATGCACATCTCACAGTCCTGTGTCATGATGGATTTTCAACATTTTACTTAACTACATTACATTTTATACATTATTATTGTTATTATTATTATTTTTTTATCATTGTTTATTGTTGTTATTATTATTATTATTATTATTAGTATTACTATTAATATTATTATTATTATGATATATCAGTTATTTCTGTAAATGATTTACTATAAAAATTGCACATTATATTTTCGTTATGTGAAATGAAAGACACACCAATAATTGCCAACATTAATATTTCTTTAATTCCTCAATGACCCAGAGCACTAGACACCCAAGAGACCATGACACAGTCCCTTGCCTTCATTTTAACCTTTATATTGGGTGTATATATACAGAGAGTCTTCTTATGATCCATTATATGTGATGTCCGCTCATTCTATTACTATGTACCATATGACCGTGAGACTTTGTGTAACACTGCAATCATCTGACTGTCAAAGGGATTTAGAATAATACCAGAAAAAAGCATGAAAACACCAAACGTAAGTACTTTCATCTAGAAGAATAATTACCAAAGGGCCCATCCAGCCGGCCCTTGTATGACTGTTTTATTCATTCATTATCAAGTTTTAGTTTTTTATTATCAATTATCTTTTTTTTTACCTTTTTTTTTTACAATACTAATAATAAAAAAAATTTAAAATATTTTTTCCTTCAAATATAGGACAGGGATGTGTTATGGAGACAACCTTAGAGTTCCACATTTAAATGTACCATAATTCTTGGTCTATTAGAGGCGGTGGTTGTTAACGAAATGGAAGAAAATAAGTAAAGAAAACAAAGTCTCATTTGGGTACAAATATTTCTCTAAACATTGCTAATATTGCTCACACCAAATCACTAACTTCAATCTTTTTTAATTATGATCAAACAAGTTCATGTCTCTTGACTGTTTATGATCATCAGAGCTAAAAATTATACATTAAGTAAATGAAAGGGATATTCCCATATAAGACCGGCTGCCACGTCCAGACAGAGAGTGCAGAGCTGGCGGCACATGTGCCCCTCTCCATTCCCTTCTATGGCAGGTAGGGTAGCATCCAGGTATGCTAGCATGGCGGTTTCCATAACATCCAAAGAACAGAATAGAGAGAGGCGCACACGTGCTCGGCCATCTCACCATTCATTCTCCACCTGGATGCAGTGGCCAGTGAGTCAGGGGACGGAGTAACCCCATTTTTGTCATAGGTGTGGGTCCCAGAGCTTGGACCTGCACCTCTCAATAATTTATGGCATGTGCCGTGTATATGCCAAAAATGTTTTCGATGGAAATAACCCCTTAACTTCCGCACAATCCTTCACCACTCTGAAGAATTGCATATTCATGTATTTATGGTATTGACATTCTGGACCAGTGTCATTTCAACTTTTTTTTAACCAACTGAGCCATAATTTATTTTGTCTTCTACTTCCGGGCCAGATAATTCCACTAAATCCGGGCAATGATTATCTGAGGCTCAGAAGCTGGTAGAGAAGGTCAGGGAGCTCCACTCATTTTCTCAAGTTTTTGATTATAAACCGGCCATTCTAGGTGTTAAATCTTATAATATTGGAACTAATTGCCTTCAGATTTATTATAAACACGTGGATACAATGTAATATATCATTTGTCCTAATTTGATCTCTAATGTTGGGTTTCTTGCAGGAGAACAATCTGACTGTGGTTACAGAGTTTTTCCTTGTAGGATTTCAGGGCAGCCGGGGCGTAAGAATTTCCCTGTTCTGTTTTCTCCTTGTGATTTACTGTGGGACAATATATGGAAATCTCCTGATCATTACCCTGGTGTCCACCAGCAAGAACCTCCACACTCCAATGTACTTCTTCATCTCACAACTGTCCATCTGTGACATCTTGTTGACCTCAGACGTTGTCCCCAACATGCTTCACATTCTCCTATATAACGGGGAGACCATCACTTTTATTGGCTGTATGACTCAATTTTATTTCTTCTGTGTCTCAGAATCATTTGAATGTCTTCTCCTCACAGTGATGTCCTATGACAGATATGTGGCCATCTGTAACCCCCTCCGTTACATCTCTATCATGACAAGTTTCTGTAGTATAAAATTGGCCGCCACCTGTTGGTTGCTGGGCTTTTTATTTTCGCTCATGGACACCTACACATCTTCACTTTTAACGTTTTGTGGACAAAATATCATTGATCATTTCTACTGTGATCTTGTTCCCATGCTAGAAATTGCCTGTTCTGATACCTTCAATTTCCAACTACAAAACTTCTTAATAAGCATTCCCTTAGTTATCATCCCAACCATAATAATCATAGTGTGTTATGTACAGATTATATCCACCATCCTAAATATTCCTTCCAATATCAGTAGACAGAAAGCCTTCTCCACCTGTAGCTCCCACCTCATTGTGGTCTCCATATTTTACTGCTCTCTGTTCATTGTTTATGTTCTTCCAACAAAAGGACAATCATCGACCATCAGTAAGAGCCTATCCCTGCTCTACACTGTATTTAACCCATTAATGAACCCCATTATATACAGTCTGAGAAATAAAGATGTTAGGAAAGCCATACAGAAAACTATTTATAGTTACACACATGTAGTAGTGCTGAGTTTTTAGGTTTAGGAATATGGAGTTTGTCATTTTACATTTAAATTTCCCAAAATAAGTCTGTAGAGACATATACTAGTCCTTCTCAATGAATTAGAATATCATCTAAAAGTTAATTTATTTCAGTAATTCAATTCAAAAAGTGAAACTCCTATATTCTATAGATTCATTACACACAGAGGGATCTATTTCCAGCATTTTTTCTTTTAATGTTGATGATTATGGTAACAGTTAATGAAAACCCAAAATTGAGTCTATCTTAGAAAATTTGAATATTGGGTAAAAGTTGCAGATTGTAGCCTCGTGGTGTGACACTCTAATCAGCGAATCAACACACAACACCTGTAAAGGTTTCCTAAGCCTTTACAAGGACTAGTCTGTTACTTCGAGGTCCAAAGTCCTGTTTTCAGATGAAAGTAAATTTGGTATTTCATTGGTAAATCCAGGTCCCAGAGTCTGGAGGAACAGTGGAGAGGCGTCAATCCAAGTGTCTTGTGGTCCAGTGTGAAGTTTCCACAGTCAGTGATGGTTTGGGGGCCGTGTCATCTGCTGGTGTTAGTTCACGGTGTTATATCAAGTCCACGCAGCGTCTGGCAGGACATTTCCCAGCACTTCATGCTTCCCTCTGCTGACAAGCTTTATGGAGATGCTGATTTCATTTTCCAGCAGGACTTGGCACCTGCCCACACTGCCAAAAGTACCAATACCTGGTGTAATAACCACAGTATCACTGCGCCTGATTGGCCAGCAAACTCGCCCGACCTAATCCCCACATAGAATCTATAGGGTATTATCAAGAGGAAGATGAGAGACACCAGACCCAACAATGCAGACGAGCTGAAGGCCACTATCAAAGCAACCTGAGCCTCCATAACACCTCAGCAGTGCCACAGGCTGATCACCTCCATGCCACGCCGCATTGATAACACCTCAGCAGTGCCGCAGGCTGATCTCCTCCCTGCCACGCCGCATTGATAACACCTGAGCAGTGCCACAGTCTGATCGCCTCCATGCCACGCTGCATTGATAACACCTCAGCAGTGCCACAGGCTGATCGCCCTATGCCTTGCCGCATTGATTACACCTCAGCAGTGCCACAGGCTGATCGCCTCCATGCCACACTGCAATGATAACACCTGAGCAGTGCCACAGGCTGATCGTCCCATGCCACGCCACATTGATAACACCTCAGCAGTGCCACAGGCTGATCGCCTCCATGCCACACCGCATTGATGCAGTAATTCATGCAGAGTTGTAGCCCCGACCAAGTATTGCGGGTAGATACTGGACATACTTTTCAGTAGGCCAACATTTCGATATTAAAAATCATTTTTTAAATTGGGCTTATATCATTTTCTGAGACACTAAATTTTGGGTTTTCATTAACTGTCGCCATAATCATCAACATTAAAAGAAAAAAATACTGGAAATAGATCACTCTCTGTGTAATGAATCTATAGAATATATGAGATTCACTTTTTGAATTGAATTACAGAAATAAATTAACTTTTTGATGATATTCTAAATCATTGGGAAGGACTAGTAATCTTCAGGTGGGACAAGTTTAACTGCTGCTCCAATCATAGACAGTTATTTGATTTATGCCTTGTTTGTAGGAAATGTCCCACCCCTGGGACTTCTACTGGTAGGAAGAAGAGGGGTCTCCCTGCCCCACGTTCGACAATCCCAAGTAGCCAGCAGCCCCTGAAAAGAGGTCAAGCATGTGCTTTATATTTTTTTCTCCTTTAAAGTTTACAAAAACGGCCTTTCACAGTGACTACAATCTTTCTCAGCCTCCCACTTAGAATTGTCATATGAAGATCACAGAACCCTTGCTCTTCCTATCAGAATGGAATTCAGAGGTTGGACCCTAAATATTAGAGATGTATATTACAGTATGTTCTATGGATGTGCCATACACCGATCAGCCATAACATTAAAACTATTGACTGGTGAAGCTAATAACATTGATTATCACATTATTTTGGCACCTGACAAGAGAGGGATATGTTCAGAAGTAAGTGAACAGTTACTTCTTGAAGTCGATGTGTTGGAAGCAGGAAAAATGCGTAAGCGTAAGAATCTGGGTCAAAGCCTCTCTAAAACGGCCTGTCTTGTGGGGTGTTCCCGGTATGCATTTGTTAGTATCTACAAAGAACCGGCTACAGGGTCATGGGCATCTAAGGCTCATTGATGTGCATGGGGATTGAAGGCTAGCCTGTCTGGTCCGATCTCACAGAAAATCGACTGTATCACAAATTACTGATAAAGTTACTGCTGGCTATGATAAAAAGGCGTCAGAACACGCAGAGCATCATAGCTTGCAGCATGTAGGGCTGCATTGTCGCAGACCGGTCAAAGTGTGCATGCTGACCGTCCACCACCGAAGGTGCCTACAATGGGCACGGGAGCAACAGAACTGGAGCATGGAGTAAGGAAGAATGCGCCGGGACTGATGAATCACGTATTCTATTATATCATGTGGGCGGCCGTATGCGTTGCTTACCCGGTGGAAGAGATGGTGCCAGGGTGCATTATGGGAAGAAGACAAGCCAGCTTGGGCAGTGTGAGGATCTGGGAAATGTTCTGCTGGGAAACCTTGTGTCCTGGCATTCATATGGATGTGACACATACCACCGACCTCAATATTGCTGTAGATCAAGTACACTCCTGCATAACAACAGCATTCCCTAATGGCAGTGGCCTCTTTCACCAGAATAAATCCCCTGACACATGGAAAAGATTGTTCAGGGATGGTTTGTGGAACATGACAAACTGTAAAGGATCTGCCAGACACAGCTTCTGTGTCGACGCCCATGTGTAATCAGTCTGCATCTGCTCCTAGGTCTGATAGAGTGACTCGATTTGCTACCACTCAGGCTGGTAGGCTGAGGAGTGGGAGAACCTATCACAGCCTGGCCAGACGGAGCTAGCTCCCGCCCTCGGTCTATTTATACCTTCATTTCCTGCTCTTCCTTTGCCTGTGATTCTGCCTTGTTTCCTTGCTCTGCTGTTGCTAGTACTATTGACCTCTGCGTCAAATTGACCCTGGCTTTACTGACTACGCTCCTGCTCTGCGTTTGGCACCTCGTACACTCCTGGTTTGACTCGGCTCGTTCACTATTCTTGTTGCTCACGGTGTTGCCGTGGGCAACTGCCCCATTTCCTTTAGCTTCTGTGTACCCTTGTCTGTTTGTCTGTCGTGCACTTATTGAGCGTAGGGACCGTCACCTATTTGTACGCCATCGCCTAGGACGGGCCGTGCAAGTAGGCAGGGACTGAGTGGTGGGTAGATTAGGGCTCACCTGTCTGTCTCCCTACCCCGACATTACACAAACAGTTCAAGGTGTTGACATGGCCCCCAAATTCCCCAGATCTCAATTTGATTGATCATCTGTTGGATGTGCTGGAAAAAACCCAAGTCCGATCCATGGAGGCCCCACTTTGCAACTTACAGGACTTTATGAATCTGCATCTAATGTCTTGGTGCCAGATACCACAGGAACCATCAGAGGTCTTGTGGAGTCATTGCCTTGATGGGTCAAAGCTGTTTTTGTTGAATAAAAGGACCTACACAATATTAGGCAGGTGGTTTTAATGTGCAGATTTGTGTATATGTTTATAGTTGGAATACCCTTTTTAACAGTTTTAATTGTATTATATGTAGATGTACCTAACACTAACCAGTGGACCTAGACATCTATCACCCAAACAGTCATTTGGTAGAAAGTCATCAAGCTCCAACTTAACAAGCAGGTTTTGCCTGACTGACCATGTATGTTATTTTCAAAAATGGCCTCTCTGGTGGAAACAATAAGACATAAATCGGAAGAAATTGATCTCCAATACAAAATCTGTATCAGAGGCCCCCAAGACTGGAATGCGCCATTCATAAAATGGCTGTTCTCTAAAGGAGCAGAGATTGGACTTTGGACCCTATCAGACGCCATGACCTAGGTGAGACTGCAATCTCTGTTTCACGATCTGTGGGTATGTGGACACACTGGGCCATACCGCCGTTGCGGGATAGCAGCTGGCCAAACCGTGTACCAAGTAAAGTTTATAGTCCGAGCAAGGGTACCTGTGGTAGTACAGACAGGAGCGGTGGCTAGGCTCAGATGGAACCTTGGCAGCAGACACCAGGCGTGGTGTAACACAACACGACTACATCTCTGTTAAGGCACAGAAAAAAGGTAACACAGGACACTGGATACAGGTAGCAGGAACGGGAACACTGGGAGCAGGAAAACACTAAGGGACTATTTGTTAGACTGATACGGGACAACAAAACTATGCTAAGGCAATGTAGGAAGGGGTGTAGTGTCCCAGTACACTCCCTACTTCCATAATAGGAGTAGTTGTCGTATTGTAGTAGGTTTGTCACAATGTACTAGTACTGTGTGTCAGTATGCCTCTGTATATCGTGTATTTCCTGTGTGCATACACTGTGTATATTGCCATGTGCTTAATTACATTGCTGCCATCTATGGTTGACCCACTGTAAGTGTATGTGAGTGTAGGATTCCAATCACTCCTGACACATAACAAGTTTCTATTAAGAATCTTCTAGAAGTCTGTGGGTGGAGAGTTTAGCCCAGCCTACCTCTTAGCAGAGGGCAGGAAAAGGACAGGGGACGAGTTCTGGGGAGTCTAGGGTGAGGTGCCAGCAACACATGCTGTGCAACAGGAGCGTAGCTAGGGGGGGGCAGGCGGGGCACGTGCCCCGGGCGCAACCCGGAGGATAGGGAAGGGGGGCGCCGAAGAGCTGCTGACAGGCGTCCCGTATGTCGGACACCTGCAGCAGCTTAGGAAGAGCCAGGACATTACAGCGTTTTGACTGGGGTCTGTGACGGCCAGGGAGTGGACCAGTCCAGTCACCTGACCTCACGTCGGTGACATGAGGTCAGATGACTCAGGTCAGGGGACAGGTCCACTCCCGTGCTGCAGCCTTCCAGCTCTGCCTCTACTCTGTGCTCTGCACACACGCCGAGAAGCAGAGAGGAAGCTCCGCCCACACACAGCCCGTCCTGACCTGTCAGCAAGGGACATGGTGAGTGAGTGTGTAATGTGTGTCTCTGTGTTTGTATGTGTATATGTTACAGTGTGTGTGTGTGTGTGTGTGTGTGTGTCTGTCTGTGTCTGTCTGTCTGTCTGTCTCTGTCTGTCTGTCTGTCTCTGTCTCTGTCTGTCTGTGTCTCTGCATGTGTTTGTCTCTTCTCATCTACTACATTATCTGTACTCAGAGAGTTATCACTGTGTGTTATCTGTGGTGTTACATAGGACTGCAGGTAAAATCTACTACATTATCTGTACTCAGAGAGTTATCACTGTGTTATCTGTGGTGTTACATAGAACTGCAGGGAACATCTACTACATTATCTGTACTGTGTGCTAAATTACAATCTCAGCTCTGCTACACAGTACAGATAATGTAGTAGATGTTACCTGCCGTCCTATGTAACACCACAGATAACACAGTGATATCTCTCTGAGTACAGATAATGTAGTAGATGTTACCTGCAGTCCTATGTAACACCACAGATAACACAGTGATAACGCTCTGATTACAGATAATGTAGTAGCTGTTGCCTGCAGTTCTATGTAACACCACAGATAAAACATTGTGCTAAATTACAATCTCAGCTCTGCTACAATGTGTTATCTGTGGTGTTACATAGGACTGCAGGCAACAGCTACTACATTATCTGTACTCAGGGAGTTATCACTGTGTTCTCTGTGGTGTTACATAGGACTGCAGGCAACAGCTACTACATTATCTGTACTCAGAGAGTTATCACTGTGTTATCTGTGGTGTTACATAGGACTGCAGGTAACACTACTATCTGTATTTAGAGAGTTATCTCTGTGGTGTTACATAGGACTGCAGGTAACATCTGCTACATTATCTGTATTCAGAGAGTTATCACTGTGTTATCTGTGGTGTTACAGAGGACTGCAGGTAACATCTACATTATCTGTACCGTGTATATATGTGCCTGTGTGCGTATATATGGGTCTGTTTGTAAATGTGTCTTTGTGCTTGTATATATGTGCCTTTTATGTATTGTGTGTGTGTGTGTGTGCGTATATGTGTTTGTACGTCTATATATTTACCTGTATGTATATATTCCAGAATGTGTGTATGTATATTTGCCTGTATGTCTAAATATCTGTCTTTATGTATGTACAGTATATATGTTCCAGCGTGTCCATATATGTGGTTCATTTTTGGTTTGTGTAGGGGGCGGCAATAGAGAGTCCTGCACAGGATGCCATCCAACCTAAGGCCGGCCCTGGCTGTCACCAACCCTCGCCAGAAGAAACTCCGCCGCTGCCTGCGCCGAATGACCTCCTCGGCTCCTCCGGTAAGTCACACCAGGCAGAGCGGAGAGTGGTAGTGGTAGGCTACTGCTCACCGGTCTGTTCACAGTGTGGCGCTAAGTATAAGGCGGGGGAATGTGGCGCTATTTACAAAGGGGCAGCGGTATGTGTGTGGCACTATTTGCAAGGGGGGCTGTGTGGCGCTATCTACAGGGGGGCTGTTTGTGGCACTATCTACAAGGGGGGCCTATGTGGCCCTATTTGCAAGGGGGGCTGTGTGACACTATTTACAAGGGGGGCTGTGTGTGGCACTATCTACAAGGGGGGCCTGTGTGGCCCTATTTGCAAGGGGGGCTGTGTGGCACTATTTACAAGGGGGGCTGTGTGTGGCACTATCTACAAGGGGGGCCTGTGTGGCCCTATTTGCAAGGGGGGCTGTGTGGCACTATTTACAAGGGGGGCTGTGTGTGGCACTATCTACTGGGGGCTGTGTGTGGCACTATCTACAGGGGGCTGTGTGTGGCACTATCTACAAGAGAGGGGCTGTGTGGCACTATCTACAGGGGGCTGTGTGTGGCACTATCTACAAGAGGGGGGCTGTGTGGTGCTATCTACAGGGGGCTGTGTGTGGAGCTATCTACAGGGGGGCTGTGTGTGGAGCTATCTACAGGGGGCTGTGTGTGGCCTCTTTAATTTATTTTCTTTTAATTTATTTTTATGTTAATTACATTATAGAACTATATCGCTTGTAAAGTGTAAAAATGCTTTTATGCTCAAGTTACATTAAAAAAATTGTGAACAAAAAATTACATCTCATTGATTGGTAGGGAAAGAAAACATGGCGAGGGGGAAGGAGATGTCGGGAAATAAGTTGGGGGGGAGGGGGGCGCCAAACTGAATCTTTGCCCCGGGTGCAGGAGAACCTAGCTACGCCTCTGCTGTGCAACACATGGCAGGAAATCTACAGCTATCTACCTGCGACGCCTAGGAGCTGCATGGTGAATCTCACGGCCCATGCAAAGCACAGATATTCCTAGGACACTTCACCAGTCCATACAGAGGGGATAACATATACATTCCTACCGCCTCCGAGGAGGAGAGAATCTATCTGCCAGAAAGGAGCAGTTTCAGAGGAGCCTTTCTGCAATCCTGGACCTTAAAGTAGGCCTCCGGTCATGTCCAGTGCTCTGTGGTTTCCAAGCCACGTGTCTTAGGTCCGCGTCCGCTGTCGGATACCGCGGACCAGTAACCGTGAGTAACAATATTTCCCTCAAGTTAGTCACCCGCCAGGAGCCAACCGGTGCAAGTCCCTTCTGTATCCATTATAAGGACTGTATCTCCCCCAAAACCATAAACTGCATAATCTGAGGAAAGTACTGTGTCAGCATCACTCCTCACAAGCATATCCCTGCAAGTCAGCTAACAAGGGGTCCTCCTCACATGCACACTCCACTATACCAGGGGTCCTCCTCACATGCACATTCCACTATACCAGGGCTCCTCCTCACATGCACACTCCACTATACCAGGGGTCCTCCTCACATACACACTCCACTATACCAGGGGTCCTCCTCACATGCACACTCTACTATACCAGGGGTCCTCCTCACATACACACTCCACTATACCAGGGGTCCTCCTCACATGCACACTCCACTATACCAGGGGTCCTCCTCACATGCACACTCCACTATACCAGGGGTCCTCCTCACATGCACACTTCACTATACCATGGCTCCTCCTCACATGCACACTCCACTATACCAGGGGTCCTCCTCACATGCACACTCCAATATACCAGGGGTCCTCCTCACATGCACACTCCAATATACCAGGGGTCCACCTCACATGCACACTCCACTATACGAGGGCTCCTCCTCACTTGCACACTCCACTATACCAGGGGTCCTCCTCACATGCACACTCCACTATACCAGGGGTCCTCCTCACATGCACACTCCACTATACCAGGGCTCCTCCTCACATGCACACTCCACTATACCAGGGCTCCTCCTCACATGCACACTCCACTATACCAGGGCTCCTCCTCACATGCACACTCCACTATAACAGGGCTCCTCCTCACATGCACACTTCACTACACCAGGGGTCCTCCTCAAATGCACACTCCACTATAGAAGGGGTCCTCCTCACATGCACACTCCACTATACCAGGGCTCCTCCTCACATGCACACTCCACTATACCAGTGCTCCTCCTCACATGCACAGTCCACTACACACAGGGGTCCTCCTCACATGCACACTCCACTATACCAGGGGTCCTCCTCACATGCACACTCCACTATACCAGGGGTCCTCCTCACATGCACACTCCACTATACCAGGGCTCCTCCTCACATGCACACTCCACTATACCAGGGGTCCTCCTCACATGCACACTCCACTATACCAGGGCTCCTCCTCACATGCACACTCCACTATACCAGTGGTCCTCCTCACATGCACACTCCACTATACCAGGGCTCCTCCTCACATGCACACTCCACTATACCAGGGCTCCTCCTCACATGCACACTCCACTATACCAGGGGTCCTCCTCACATGCACACTCCACTATACCAGGGGTCCTCCTCACATGCACACTCCATTATACCAGGGCTCCTCCTCACATGCACACTCCACTATACCAGGGGTGCTCCTCACATGCACACTCCACTATACCAGGGCTCCTCCTCACATGCACACTCCACTATACCAGGGGTCCTCCTCACATGCACACTCCACTATACCAGGGGTCCTCCTCACATGCACACTCCACTATACCAGGGGTCCTCCTCACATGCACACTCCACTATACCAGGGGTCCTCCTCACATGCACACTCCACTATACCATGGCTCCTCCTCACATGCACACTCCACTATACCAGGGGTCCTCCTCACATGCACACTCCACTATACCAGGGCTCCTCCTCACATTTACACTCCACTATACAAGGGGTCCTCCTCACATGCACATGCCACTATAACAGGGCTCCTCCTCACATGCACACTCCACTATACCAGGGCTCCTCCTCACATGCACACTCAACTATACCAGGGCTCCTCCTCACATACACACTCCACTATACCAGGGGTCCTCTTCACATGCACACACCACTATACCATCGGTCCTCCTCACATACACACTCCACTATACCAGGGGTCCTCCTCACATGCACACTTCACTATACCATGGCTCCTCCTCACATGCACACTCCACTATACCAGGGGTCCTCCTCAAATGCACACTCCACTATACCAGGGCTCCTCCTCACATGCACATTCCACTATACCAGGGGTCCTTCTCACATGCACATTCCACTATACCAGGGCTCCTCCTCACATGCACACTCCACTATACCAGGGGTCCTCCTCACATGCACACTTCACTATACCATGGCTCCTCCTCACATGCACACTTCACTATACAAGGTGTCCTCCTCACATACACTCTTCCTTATACCATGGCTCCTCCTCACATGCACACTTCACTATACCAGGGCTCCTCCTCACATGCACACTCCACTATACCAGGGGTCCTCCTCACATGCACACTACACTATACCATGGCTCCTCCAAACATGCACACTTCACTATACCAGGGCTCCTCCTCACATGCACACTCCATTATACCATGGCTCCTCCTCACATGCACACTCCACTATACCAGGGCTCCTCCTCACATGCACACTTCACTATACCAGGGGTCCTCCTCACATGCACACTCCACTATACCAGGGCTCCTCCTCACATGCACACTCCACTATACCTGGGCTCCTCCTCACATGCACACTCCACTATACCAGGGCTCCTCCTCACATGCACACTCCACTATACCAGGGCTCCTCCTCACATGCACACTCCACTATACCAGGGGTCCTCCTCACATGCACACTTCACTATACCATGGCTCCTCCTCACATGCACACTCCACTATACCAGGGCTCCTCCTCACATGCACACTCCACTATACCAGGGCTCCTCCTCACATGCACACTCCACTATACCAGGGCTCCTCCTCACATGCACACTCCACTATACCAGGGCTCCTCCTCACATGCACACTTCACTATACCAGGGGTCCTCCTCACATGCAAACTCCACTATACCAGGGCTCCTCCTCACATGCACACTTCACTATACCAGGGGTCCTCCTCACATGCACACTCCACTATACCAGTGCTCCTCCTCACATGCACACTCCACTATACCTGGGCTCCTCCTCACATGCACACTCCACTATACCAGGGCTCCTCCTCACATGCACACTCCACTATACCAGGGCTCCTCCTCACATGCACACTCCACTATACCAGGGGTCCTCCTCACATGCACACTTCACTATACCATGGCTCCTCCTCACATGCACACTTCACAATACCAGGGGTCCTCCTCACATGCACACTTCACTATACCATGGCTCCTCCTCACATGCACACTCCACTATACCAGGGCTCCTCCTCACATACACACTCCACTATACCAGGGGTCCTCCTCACATGCACACTACACTATACCATGGCTCCTCCTCACATGCACACTTCACTATACCAGGGCTCCTCCTCACATGCACACTCCATTATACCATGGCTCCTCCTCACATGCACACTCCACTATACTAGGGCTCCTCCTCACATGCACACTTCACTATACCATGGCTCCTCCTCACATGCACACTCCACTATACCATGGCTCTTCCTAAAATGCACACTCCACTATACCAGGGCTCCTCCTCACATGCACACTCCACTATACCAGGGGTCCTCCTCACATGCACACTTCACTATACCATGGCTCCTCCTCACATGCACACTCCATTATACCAGGGCTCCTCCTCACATGCACACTCCACTATACCAGGGCTCCTCCTCACATGCACACTCCACTATACCAGGGCTCCTCCTCATATGCACACTCCACTATACCAGGGCTCCTCCTCACATGCACACTCCACTATACCAGGGGTCCTCCTCACATGCACACTCCACTATGCCAGGGGTCCTCCTCACATACACACTCCACTATACCAGGGGTCCTCCTCACATGCACACTTCACTATACCATGGCTCCTCCTCACATGCACACTCCACAATCCCAGGGGTCCTCCTCACATGCACACTCCACTATACCAGGGCTCCTCCTCACATGCACACTCCACTATACCAGGGGTCCTCCTCACATGCATACTCCACTATACCAGGGCTCCTCCTCACATGCACACTCCACTATACCAGGGGTCCTCCTCACATGCACACTCCACTATACCAGGGGTCCTCTTCACATGCATACTCCACTATACCATGGCTCCTCCTCAGATGCACACTCCACTATACCAGGGGTCCTCCTCACATGCACACTCCACTATACCAGGGCTCCTCCTCACATGCACACTCCACTATACCAGGGGTCCTCCTCACATGCATACTCCACTATACCAGGGCTCTTCCTCACATGCACACTCCACTATACCAGGGCTCCTCCTCACATGCACACTTCACTATACCAGGGCTCCTCCTCACATGCACACTCCACTATACCAGAGGTCCTCCTCACATACACACTCCACTATACCAGGGGTCCTCCTCACATGCACACTCCACTATACCAGGGGTCCTCCTCACATGCACACTCCACTATACCAGGGGTCCTCCTCACATGCATACTCCACTATACCATGGCTCCTTCTCACATGCACACTCCACTATACCAGGGCTCCACCTCACATGCACACTCCACTATACCAGGGCTCCTCCTCACATGCACACTTCACTATACCATGGCTCCTCCTCACATGCACACTCCACTATACCAGGGTTCCTCCTCATATACACACTCCACTATACCAGGGGTCCTCCTCACATGCACACTTCACTATACCATGGCTCCTCCTCACATGCCCTCTCCACTATACCAGGGCTCCTCCTCACATGCACATGCCACTATACCAGGGCTCCTCCTCACATGCACACTCCACTATACCAGGGCTCCTCCTCACATGCACACTCCACTATACCAGGGCTCCTCCTCACATACACACTCCACTATACCAGGGGTCCTCCTCACATGCACACTCCACTATACCATCGGTCCTCCTCACATACACACTCCACTATACCAGGGGTCCTCCTCACATGCACACTTCACTATACCATGGCTCCTCCTCACATGCACACTCCACTATACCAGGGGTCATCCTCACATGCACACTCCACTATACCAGGGCTCCTCCTCACATGCACATTCCACTATACCAGGGGTCCTTCTCACATGCACATTCCACTATACCAGGGCTCCTCCTCACATGCACACTCCACTATACCAGGGGTCCTCCTCACATGCACACTTCACTATACCATGGCTCCTCCTCACATGCACACTTCACTATACAAGGGGTCCTCCTCACATGCACACTTCCTTATACCATGGCTCCTCCTCACATGCACACTTCACTATACCAGGGCTCCTCCTCACATGCACACTCCACTATACCAGGGGTCCTCCTCACATGCACACTACACTATACCATGGCTCCTCCTAACATGCACACTTCACTATACCTGGGCTCCTCCTCACATGCACACTCCATTATGCCATGGCTCCTCCTCACATGCACACTCCACTATACCGGGGCTCCTCCTCACAAGCACACTACACTATACCATGGCTCCTCCTCACATGCATACTCCACTATACCAGGGCTCCTCCTCACATGCACACTCCATTATACCATGGCTCCTCCTCACATGCACACTCCACTATACCAGGGCTCCTCCTCACATGCACACTTCACTATACCATGGCTCCTCCTCACATGCACACTCCACTATACCAGGGGTCCTCCACACATGCACACTCCACTATACCAGGGGTCCTCCTCACATGCACACTCCACTATAGCAGGGCTCCTCCTCACATGCACACTCCACTATACCAGAGTTCCTTCTCACATGCACATTCCACTATACCAGGGCTCCTCCTCACATGCACACTCCACTATACCAGGGGTCCTCCTCACATGCACACTTCACTATACCATGGCTCCTCCTCACATGCACACTTCACAATACCAGGGGTCCTCCTCACATGCACACTCCACTATACCAGGGCTCCTCCTCACATACACACTCCACTATACCAGGGGTCCTCCTCACATGCACACTACACTATACCATGGCTCCCCTCACATGCACACTTCACTATACCAGGGCTCCTCCTCACATGCACACTCCATTATACCATAGCTCCTCCTCACATGCACACTCCACTATACCAGGGCTCCTCCTCACATGCACACTTCACTATACCATGGCTCCTCCTCACATGCACACTCCACTATACCATGGCTCCTCCTAAAATGCACACTCCACTATACCAGGGCTCCTCCTCACATGCACACTCCACTATACCAGGGGTCCTCATCACATGCACACTCCACTATACCAGGGGTCCTCCTCACATGCACACTCCACTATACCAGGGGTCCTCCTCACATGCACACTCCACTATACCAGGGGTCCTCCTCACATGCACACTCCACTATACCAGGGGTCCTCATCACATGCACACACCACTATACCAGGGGTCCTCCTCACATGCACACTCCACTATACCAGGGGTCCTCCTCCCATGCACACTCCACTATACATGGGGTCCTCCTCACATGCACACTCCACTATACCATGGCTCCTCCTCACATACACACTCCACTATACCAGGGCTCCTCCTCACATGCACACTCCACTATACCAGGGGTCCTCCTCACATGCACACTCCACTATACCAGGGCTCCTCCTCACATGCACACTCCACTATACCAGGGCTCCTCCTCACATGCACACTCCACTATACCAGGGGTCCTCCTCGCATGCACACTCCACTATACCAGGGCTCCTCCTCACATGCACACTCCACTATACCAGGGGTCCTCCTCACATGCACACTCCACTATACCATGGCTCCTCCTCACATGCACACTCCACTATACCAGGGGTCCTCCCCACATGCACACTCCACTATACCATGGCTCCTCCTCACATGCACACTCCACTATACCAGGGCTCCTCCTCACATGCACACTCCACTATACTTGTAATGAGAGACTGCATTGCTGTGAATTATTGCTGCACTTTATGGAAATTCTCCTCAGTAAAGAGACTTTTGGTTAGCAGAGGAATGTGTCTAATTTTGCTTTCCATTTTTGACAATTGACTTGGTGCGTGTCCTAAGAGAGGTGCCCCAGGTTATGGACCAGAACTACAGCTACCGTGACATCACTAATAAACCAGCCATTAGGGGGACTACTACCCCCATCAGGTCCTCTCATAACATCTGCATTCTCTGGGATACCACAAGTCGATTTCTGGCGCTGTGAACAGGATGCACCTCAGCGTGCCTGCTACATAGACTTTTGCAAGTGTCATTAACCCTTTATTTGCCAGTACTATCTGGATTGAACAGTTTACTGTGTTTGGCTGATGCTGACTCTGTGTGTGCTGTGCATTGTTACTGTCAGGCTGTCCGCCTGTTTCACACCCCCTGCAACATCTTTTCTGCGCCATTTGGTCATGCGGCACCGCCAGAACAGGCCGCAAGTGGTTAACTCCGCCCACCTGCATATTGAGCCTGTCCAATGCTGCTTGAGCTCCCAGGAGGAACAAAAAGTCACCATCCTCTCTTACACAGGGGGATAGAAAAGCCAGCCGGACCCACAGGAGGAAGTCCCTGGGCGCCGCCATTTTGCCTAGGATTCAGGAACCCTCCAGCCCTATAACACTCCAGCTGTCTCCTCAGTATCCCTGTTCCTTCACCTGTCTAACCGCTGCTCCTACAGTGCCTGCTACTGTTGGCAAGCATCTTCATCTTCATCTGTCCTCCAGCGGTGAGCCCAGCTGCAGAGTGTGCATCAGCTACAGTGGTGAGTGCTCAACATAAAGAGGCGGAGCAGTTCTGTCAGGTGTGCAGTCATCAGAGACTGAGCTATTACTTGCTGCACCCCCAGTCTTAAAGAGACAGTAACCTCATTGTTGCATCCAAGCTTTTCTTAAAGGGACAGTGTCACTTATCTTCACAGTGGTGCTCAACAACATGTTTGACCCTAGCAACAGTGACCAGCCTAGCACCAGCGCTATTCCACCACCCGCAGCCTGCGCTATGCACTTCATTATGCCGTTTTATCTGGGATCACCATGGTTACCACGCTACAAAGGGGAGCCGCACACCCTCAGGGACTTTAGGGAGAAAATGACTGTTTTATTCAAGTTTTATCCTCTGTCTGCAGAACAGCAGGTGCAATTGCTCCTGGGCCAGCTTGAGGGTGCTGCTGCCAGGGAATCCCAGTCCTGGCCCCATCTGACAAAAAAGACTGTCGACCAGGTCCTAGACAAGTTGCAGAACGACTTTGAGACCCAGTCCATCACCGCGGTCAAGATGAGATTCTTTGCAAGGCGACAAAAGCCAGGTGAGACACTCAGGGACTATGCCCTCCAGGAGACTTTCAAAGCTGTGCTGCAAGTGGACCCGCATGATGCAGCGAGAGCTGACAAAATCCTTTGTGAATGCTTCATAGAGGGAGCAGGGTCTCTGCTGCTACAGACTCAGCTCCGCATGCTTGCCGCCCAACACCCTGGCATCACCTTTCCAGACTTCAAGACCTTAGCCATCCAAGTCCTGGGCACAGATCAGTCACCAGGGGGCACTTATCCCTACAGCCTCCTTCCAGAACCTGCTGCTGGTACCCCTTCAACTCTGGTAATGCTATCACTGGGTACCCCATAAGTCACCTAAGCAGCTCAGGCTCTAATCCCAGATGCAGTGACCCAACTGGAGAATCGAGTCGACAGCCTAACACGGAGCCTGGAACAGGTGTGTCAACAGCTAAAGGACCTGACTGCCCAGTCGCCACCGCCCAGCAAACCATCACAGAGCAGGGATCTCTCACCTGAACCTTGTCCTAACTGTCCAGGTTCTGGAAGGCCACCTCCGGACAGAGCTGCATGCCATGAGAGACCCATCTGTCAGCACTGCCGTAAATATGGACATACCAAGGCCCAGTGCTATCAGTTAAACGGGCTACCCCTGAGGCAGAGAGCCGCCCCTCGGGAGGAAAAGAAGCAGGTCCAAACAAGTCCTCAATGTGGGTGCCAAGGTACATCTCGCCCTGCTCACACATAACCGTTCGGCTGAACGGTGTCCCATTTGAGACTCTTGTGTACACTGGTTCTCAGGTAACAACCCTACAAAAACGGGTTTATCTTGAACATTGGGACTTATGTGACTTAATTAAACCCCCTGATACTTGGTTAAATGTTGTTGCTAGCAATGGACAGCCCATCAACCACCAAGGCTACTGGGAGCCCAATATTCAGGTTGGTGACTGTAAATTTTCTCGTCAGGGTGTCATTGTAACAGATGTAGATGATCCAGATTTTGCTACTGTGGTGTTAGGCATTAATGTCTTAAGAAATTGTTTTGCTGAATTGCTAGATGCTTTGGAGTTTTCTCTTCCCACAGCTCCAGCAACAGAACAGAGGGTAATCCAGCATGCCACCGGGTGCTCACTGCTCAGCAGAAGTTCGCCAACTGCAGAGGTGAAATCGGTCGCATCCGTATTAGAGATGCTCGACCAGTGATCTTGCAGCCTGAAACAGAAACCATGCTCTGGTGTCAAACTAGTCCTGGCGTGGAGAATCAAGACTTACAGGCCCTCGTCGGACCCCCTGTGCTGGATGGACATCCGCTAGTCAAAGCTGCTCACAGCATTGTGACTATCTCCAATGGCAGAGTGCCTGTACGTCTGATCAACCTTGGTGACGCTCCTGTTGAACTTCACAAGTTCCATCCTGTGGCTCATTTGCTCCAGCTTGCCCCAGAAGACATCCTCACTGGTGAGACAACTGCTCGTCAGCACACTACTCAAGCCACTCAGGAGAAAAGAAAAGCCTCTAAGGAGCTCTGGTGGACTGAACTTAACGTGGGGAATGCCAACATGGAATCAATGGAGTCCTGAACGTTGCCAAGAGGTGCCACCAAGCTTTCAGTAAGCATCCTCTGGACTTTGGCAAGACTACTCTGATCCAGCATACCATTCTAACAGGTGACCACCCTCCAATTAAGGAGCGACATCGACCCATACCACCTCCGATGTACCAGCCGGTCAAGAAGCTTCTTCAGGACATGAAGGACATTATCCTGGAAAGTCAAAGCCCATGGGCTGCACCCTTGGTCCTTGGCAATAGAATATATATATATATTCGTAGTTTCCCACCTTATAGAGGTTGCCTTGTCATGGCAGGTGGGCTCACACAATTTGATCAAAATATGCGCTAAGAACCTCACTATTGTAAGTAGATTCAGCAGCTATGCATATTTATTTATTTATAGATTTTAGGTGGCTGTGTTCGCAGTGTGCTGTTGCCATTTTCTAGTGTAACGTATTGTTTTTAGTCATAGGCGTTCTTGCACCTGTATACAATTTATTTTTTTCATTTTGTTAGAATGTGTTGATTAAACTTTCTTGTTTCGTGTGTATTTTACATTCAGTATATATATATATATATATATATATAGAGTACATATATGGGTCTTCTAAACTAGACACCGCTTTAAGACTTACACAGTAAGCCCCATAATATGATCTGGGTACTTTTAAGTATTGGTCAGAGGAATGGATTAATGGGGCAGGTCCAACTTGTGTAAAGGGGCAGCTGAGTAGTCGGGTCCAGAGGCTAGAGGCTTTGAAAGTGTGTGTCATGTGGTTATTTTAAAGGTACTAAAGTTGACATTTACACCTCTGTATTGGTCACCATCTAAGTTTAATGTAATAGTTTTAGTGACAGTTCAATAACGCGTTCAGCTCTGCTAATCTGTATTAATTCTACATCATTCACAATAATATCCTCTTCATATACAAATGAATTACATATTAAATTTCCATAGTAAATGGTGTCTGAATATTGATATGATTCAGTTCATGAACCAAACCCAAGGAGAATTGTCTTCATAACGACTCCACGTAAACAAACATTGCGATGTGAAATCCCATAATGACGCGTCTATTGTAGGAAATGTCTTGGGATCATGTTAATAAAATCCTAAATTGCTTAGTTAAGGACAGTAACGATGGCTAATTGTGGTGTTTTAATTGTGTAACTTTCTTGCATTTTAAATGAGTCCTATGAGGATTCACCTTATTGAGATGTGGAGCCATTGGGATTTTCAGTAAAATATTGATTGCTTTGTTTCATTTCATATTGAAGTATCCTATTACATTATATGACGGAAATCCAGAACATTTCAAAGTTCATCAATAACCTGATAGGAAAACTTTATATTACAGAACCAAATATCCACCATGTAAGACAATGAAGGTTAGAAGATAGATTCCTATTTCAGCCTCCATTGCCTCTAAGGCTGGGTTCACACGACCTATTTTCAGACGTAAACGAGGCGTATTATGCCTCGTTTAACGTCTGAAAATAAGGCTACAATACGTCGGCAAACATCTGGCCATTCATTTGAATGGGTTTACCGACGTACTGTGCCGACAACCTGTCATTTACGCGTCGTCGTTTGACAGCTGTCAAGCGACGACGCGTAAAAATACAGCCTCGTCAAAAGAAGTGCAGGGCACTTCTTTCAGACGTAATTTGAGCCATTCTTCATTGAACTCAATGAAGAGCAGCTCAAGATTTACGGCTGTAAGAGAAGCCTCGCAAAATGCGAGGAGGAGCATTTACGTCTGAAACGAGGCAGCTGTTTTCTCCTTGAAAACAGTCTGTCATTTCAGACGTAAAAGCCTGCTACCGTGTGCACATACCCTAATGGTTTAAATATGAGTCCTGAATTGTTTCCGACTTTCAGGATATTTTGGGTCTTCAGGGCCAGACACAGTTTAGCTGTTTTTAGTGTCAGTTCAACAGCTATGACTTTTTTATTTGTTGGGATATCAATGTGAATTTTTGCTAAAAGTCTTTTGCCTTGTTGGATCAATTTGAATATTGTTTGTCGTATGATTAATACATTTTGTTATAGTTTTATAAGTAGATAGCTATAGACTCTTTTTCGTATCTAATATATATGGAGTTGTCTGTAAATTAATGATGGGAGGGTGTTCTGTTGTACATTACCTAGACCGTAGATATGCTTTGAGAGTTTACATATTAGTAACATGGATAAGAAGAGCAATGCTTCAGGAAATAACGTAGATTTTTTTTTTTTTAATAATCCTGGACAAATCCAAAGTACAAAAATAATAATAATTTTTTCTTTTGCTTTTCACCTTCTTCTTATTTTTATATCGAGGCAGAAATATGAAGTCTTGCTTTTGGTGGGACGAATTGGGATCAGTGATGCAAATTAAATCCAATAGATAACAACTGGCATCACTTACCTCTCCTTGCTTCTAAGTCCTCCTCCGCTCCAGGTGCCGGTGCACACAATGTCTTATCGCTTCCTGGCATCAAGACCCTGTGTGCGACAGCACCCAAAGCTAAATATACCTATATAGGACCAAGGAGCAGTAAGTAAATATAGGTCTGAGGTCTGAATTCTGAATATGGGGGACTGGTCTGGGGTCTGAATTAAATTTGTGATCTTGTCTCAGGTCTAAATTCATTTTGGAGTCTGGGCTAGGGTCTGAACTTTGGAGTCTGAATTTATTCTGAGGTCTTGTCTGGGGTCTGAATTAATAATGATAATATTAATAATCCTAATAGGACAATATAAGAGCACTTCCATGCAAATGAATGAATGCACAAGCGATATTTATTCTTAAATTCTTTAACTGCATCTCCGGAGATGCCGGGTTGACCTGTTGCATTTTCAGAGGTGCAGGCTCCTTGTTTTGTGGATCGCTACAAGTGTAAAGGCACTTTACACACTCTGTGTGGTTAAAAATAAAAACACTGATGCACCATTGATGTGGTGGACTCACAGCAGAGTTCTGAGTAGAGATGAGAGAACCGGGACAACCGAACCCGGTTTCAGAACGAACTTCGGGAAAAGTTCGGTTTGCAGCGAATCCGAACTTCACCGGGTTCGGCCGAACCCGGCTACATTTTGGCGCCTGCCACATGTTACATCTAAAATGGAGGATTTCACAAGATCACCTGACATCAGGCTACCCCATAATGCCATGCAAACGGCTCTCCCAGCCAATCGGGAGGCAGCATAGGGGCGGGCTCAAGCCTGCAATAAAAGTCTATGCACGGAGCTCAGCGGCCATTTTACAGACAGGAGCTGTAGGGACAGCATCTCTGTGCAGTAAGGGAAAGCTTTAGGAATCTAAAAGGCAGGAATCCAGCAATCGAAGGGGCTCATCCACTACTCACTACTCAGCCAGTGTGTGAATACGCTTTTATAAGGGGCTCATCACCGTTGCATCCAACTTGCAATACAGGCAGGCTTTGTAGTACTACAACGCCCAGCATTCCCTGAGTCAGTGCACAGTGGCTGATAGAAATTCTCATTCATTGCCATTTGCCAAGCAGGTGTCAGTGTGAATACGCTTTTAGAAGGGGCTCATCCCCGGCCGTTAACATAACGAAATAACAATCCAACTTGCAATACAGGCAGCCTTTGTACTAGTAGTAGTACTACAAGGCCCAGCATTCCCTGAGTGCACCGCGGCGTGGCTGATAGAAATTCTCATTCATTGCCATTTGCCAAGCCAGTGTCAGTGTGAATACGCTTTTAGAAGGGGCTCATCCCCCGGGTTTTGATTCAACTTGCTGCACTCCAGCAGTGAAATGTCTGGTAAAAAAAAGGTTGTGAAAGGAAGGGGTAGAGAAAAAAACACCCATGCCGTCTCCTCTTCCAGTCCAAATGTTGGATCTGTTGGTGCCAGACCCAGTACCAGCATTTGTGGCACAAGACATGTGCCCAGTTCCACTAGTAGCAGCAGTCATGTGCCTGCTGGTAGTAGTAGCAGTATCAGCAAGCCAGACTTGTCCATCTCCTCCGGTGGGCGGGTTACTTTAGACAATACGGCCATTGTGGACTGGTTGGCTGGCTCGCGGTCATCTCAGCAGGAAGACTCTGACGATCTGGCTTCAAGCCAGGTTTCGTTGGATTCCAGATCCTCTACAGTTCCTTGGCACAGTGGCAGTAGTAATATGAGTATTTCTAGCGTTTCCATTCCATCATCTATGTCTTCGCTCCCCCTTCCTAGCGGGAAGCCATCTGTCCTGAGAGTCCTAAGAGACATCTCCTCGGGTGCGAAGGAAGATACTGAACAACATAGTGATGATGATGATTTGTTTTCCGCGAGTCAGCCAACGGAGAGTATTGCGGCGGTGGTGGAGGTGGAAGCGGTGTCCGAGATGCATAGCTGCGGTAGTTGGGGTGTTGGTGGTGGTAGCCGTGGTGGCAGACGCAGTAATGAGGGGGGGCATGGAGGCCGCCATGATGTCACATCACATTCACAACACAGTGACAGAAGTGGCGGGGATGATGAGGAAGGCTATGATGATGATGTTGTTTTAGACAGGACGTGGGAACCAGGTAACGAGGTGATGACGGCGTCAGAGGAGGAGGGTAGTAGTGGCGGCACTGGCCGTGATAAACAGCCAAGCCAAGGTAGGGGCAGAAGTCAATCTGCAAAACTTTGCAGCGGTAGGGTCAGCTCAGGAGCCGGTGACGGCGACACTGATGCTGGTGTAGGCTCCAGAAAAAAGCCTGCCAGACAAGGGGCAAGCTCGGGTGGTGGTGGTGGTGGTGGACGTGGTACTACCTCTTTACGGTACTCTGCCGTGTGGCAATTTTTCTGTACCTTCCCGGAGGATGAAAACACGGCACAGTGCCGTATCTGCAAGCACAAAGTAAGGCGTGGGCAGGGCAGCAATGTAGGAACTACCGCTCTACGTAAACACATGGAGCGGCATCACAAGGCCATGTGGGACAATCGACATGCCCCACCATCATCATGTACATCTAATGAAGACCCCTCTGCCGCTGCTGCTGCTCCGAGTCCCTGTCATCTAAGTAGTAGCCAGGCCTTATCCACCATGTCGTTGTCATCATCATCATCACTGTCATCTAGTGCTTCTCCTACGTCCCGTCAGTTATCCATTACGGAATTGTTGTCCAATAAGCAACAATATATACCCAGTCATCCACTTGTCGTGCGGCTTAATTCACACCTGGCTAAGTTGTTGGTGGTGCAGTCGCTGCCGTACCACCTGGTCGACTCCGCCGGCTTCAAACAATTGATGGCGTGCGCTCAGCCTAGGTGGCGAATACCTAGCCGACATTACTTCTCCAAAACAGCTGTCCCTGCCTTGCACAAGCATGTGGAGGAAAAGGTGTGCCAGTCCTTGCAATTATCCGTGTGCAGCAGGGTACATGCCACCGTCGACACGTGGAGCAGCAACTATGGGCAGGGACAGTACATGTCTTTCACGGACCACTGGGTCAATATTTTGCAGTCCGATGCACCACCGCAGCAATGCCAGGTATTACCACCTCCACGCTTGTATCTTTCTGGTTCAACTCCGGACACCAGGCGCCTACCATCCTCCTCCTGCTCCTCCTCCTTGCCCTCCTCAATGGAGGTCTTCCTGACAGGACACAGCGTATCTTCCACTCCTCCTCCCTCCTCTTTTCATAGGTGCAAGGTGAAGCGCCACAACACTGTCTTACACCTGCTGAGCCTGGGCGAGAAAAGCCACACAGGGCAGGAGCTGCTGCTGTGCATCAAGGAGGAAATCGCACACTGGCTGTCTCCTCTGAAACTCACACTGGGCAATGTTGTCTCTGATAACGGGAAGAACGTTGTGGCTGCCCTGCGTCTAGGTCACCTGACACACGCTCCTTGCATGGCACATGTGATCAATCTGGTCATAACACGCTTCTTATAGTCATATGTTGGTTTGAAGGATGTGCTGGCCATGTCCAGGAGGGTTTGCGTTCGCTTTTGACGTTCGTATGCATTTAAGCACGCCCTCCTGGACTTGCAGCGTCAAAACAATCTCCCAGAACACAGCCTTATTTGCGACGTTCCAACACGCTGGAATTCCACCCTGCACATGTTGGACCGTCTGTACGAACAGCGGAAAGCCGTGAATGATTTCCTGATGCAGCAGACGGGCAGCGTTTGGAGCCAGTGTAATTTCGAGCTCAGGCACTGTCAGCTGGTTAGAGACGCATGTCACGTTTTGAGGCCCTTTGAAGAGGCCACACGACTTGTGAGCCGTGACGCTAGCGGAATGAACGATGTTATGCCACTGATATTCATTATGGAGCAAACGCTCACAGCGATGATTCAGCAAAGGATGGAGGAAGGTTCACATCTGGCTATGGATGTTGAGGAGGAGGAGGAGGATGAGGATGAGGAAACAGGACCTGAAGAGGAGCTGTATTTGGAGATGGAATCACAGGATAGGGGACGAGGCAGCCGCACAACATGACAGTGATGGTGGTGATGACGAGTCTGACGACGACCTTGATGATGGACAACCATGGCAGTATGGGGCGGAGATGGAACCAACCGGGCTCTCTGAAACGCTGGCCAGGATGGCGAGCTGTATGCTTCGTTACTTGCGCGCTGACTGTCGTATTGTTAGCATGAAGCAAAGAGATGAGTACTGGATAGCCACACTTTTAGACCCTCGGTATAAAGCCAGAATGGGGGAGTTTTTTGCGCCTTCGGAGAGGGAGGCAAAATTGGCTTATTATCGAGAGAAGTTATGCAGCCAGCTTGTCACGGCTTTCAAACGGCAAACACCTGCTGCAAGCATGTCTGACCGGGGGGCCACTCTCCGCTTCCCACTGTCTCATCGTTCCACCGCCTCTGGCAGAGCTACCTCTGCAATAGGCGGCAGCAGCGGCAGCAGCAGCAGCAGCAGCCAACTCAGTTTGGAAAATATGATGACAACATTTTTACATCCAATACCCCGACCTGACACACATCGTAGTCACCAAAGGGATGTTCACCATCACCAGGTGCAGCACCTAAACAACCAGGTTCACTCGTACCTGGACTGTGCCCTTTCTCCGTCAGAAATGCTGATCCCAGACCCCATGGACTTCTGGGTCAGCAGATTGGATCATTGGCAAGAGCTGGCCCAGTTTGCCATGGGTGTACTGTCTTGTCCACCCTCCAGTGTAGCGTCAGAGAGGGTATTCAGCGCGGCAGGGGGCTTCGTCACCCCTAAGCGAACTAGATTGTCCGCCAACAGCTTGGAAAATCTCACGTTTCTGAAAATGAATCAAGCGTGGATCGGTGAGGATTTTAAAACCCCTGTGCCTGATGCCACTGATTAGATCTGACATTGCTGCTGCTGCTGCCGCTGCCGCCTGCTACTGCCGCCTGCTACTACGGGATTCTGTCCTGTCCACTCTTTTTTTAATGTGCCGCTGTTGGTGCTGCTACTACTTCTACCACCAATCCACCCCCAGTGCCGTCTGCTACAAGCAGGCCTGCCCCACCACAGGGCTTTGTCCAATGACTGTCGTCCAGTCTCTTTTTTTTAATGTGCTGCTACTACTACTACTATTACCACCCTTGCTGTCCACTGGCTACCTCGACTACCACCAATACACCTCCACTGCCGCCCGTCTGCTACAAGCAGGCCTGAGGCCTGCCCCACCACAGGGCTTTGTCCTGTGACTGTCGTCCAGTCTCTTTTTTTAATGTGCTGCTACTACTACTACCACCCTTGCTGTCCGTTGGCTACCTCTACTACCACCAATACACCTCCACTGCCGCCCGTCTGCTACAAGCAGGCCTGAGGCCTGCCCCACCACAGGGCTTTGTCCTGTGACTGTCGTCCAGTCTCTTTTTTTAATGTGCTGCTACTACTACTACCACCCTTGCTGTCTGTGTTGGCTACCTCTACTACCACCAATACACCTCCACTGCCGCCCGTCTGCTACAAACAGGCCTGAGGCCTGCCCCACCACAGGGCTTTGTCCTGTGACTGTCGTCCAGTCTCTTTTTTTTTAATGTGCTGCTACTACTACTACCAGTCTACCACCCTTGCTGTCTGTGTTGGCTACCTCTACTACCACCAATACACCTCCACTGCCGTCTGCTACAAGCAGGCCTGGAGGGCTTGTCAAAAGCCATTGCTTGTCTCTTTTACATTACATCCATGTATGGATGAACACCGGCAGGCATCTGCCAATAAAAAGGAGTACATTTTTGGAGGGCTTATCAAAAGCCATTGCTTGTTGCTTTTACATTACATCCATGTATGGATGAACCCCGGCAGGCATCTGCCAATAAAAATGCTACATTTTTGGAGGGCTTGTGAAAAGCCATTGCTTGTTGCATTTACATCCATGTATGGAACTCTTTTTATTAGAAAAGTAAAAAACATAACAACAACATCAACCGATACAAAACACAATCAAAATACAACATATACAAACATAAACATGAGAAATTATATACATACTTTTTAATACATCATTGTATTCCTCAATATTCCTGGACTTGGCCAATTCCTCATCCAGCTACACTCATCCGCATTCAACCTTTATCGTTCCCCCCCCCACCTCCCAGTATCCATTCGCCCCCGCTCACTCCCTTCCGTACTCATTTGAAACAATCAGCCGGAATGTGTCAAACCCCCCAACATACATACCCATATTTATATACAACACACTTTAATATACACCCACATATACATAAGAATATATATACACCTATAGACACTTCCACCTATACACATATATATATTTTTTTTTTTAAATATATCTACTAACCCTAACTCTAACTAAACTAACCCTTCACCACACCAGGCCAACACCCCGCCTCATGTCCTCTCATGTCCGCTTAGTCCTGATGTTGGCCTCCGCCACCACACTGTAAACCTCCCACTCAGACCCTCGCCCCATGTCCTCTCATGTTCTGCATAGTCCGAGCCTGAGCGGGAGAAAAAGAAGAATCAATATAATCCTCCCCACACCCCCCAATTCCCCCACCCAACCTATCTAAACCCCTGTCACTCTCCCTCGCATATATATAACAACAAAAACACAACCCGAAAGCGCCAAGTTTGGTTCCTGTAAGCCTTTATACTGCCTTTATGCACTGAAAACAAAAAACTCTGCCGTGCACAATCCCAGCCTACCACAAGAAAGAGGAGAAAGAGACCCACCCGACTCCCCCGGGGATAGGATCCACCCACGCCGACACCATTCCCTATCGCTTCCCCTATCGCTTTCCCCTAATGCTGTCCCTTCTCTTACCCTATGTTTGATCTAGCCCTAAACTCGCCCTCCTTTCCCTATTGTATTCCCTATCGCTTATTTTTTTTGTGCCTAAGCGAGGGCGGACCCCCCCCAGACGAGCCAGATGAGCCCCCCTCCCCCCGAAGGTCAATACCCTAAGGCACCCCAAAAGAAAAGCCCCTCCATAAACGAGAGGCTTTGGATGCTCCCAGTCTATCAACCTCCAAAGAACGTACCTTCACCAGGTCACCGATGATGTTCCCTACAACCTCTTCGACCAGAAGGATTTTGCTCTGCGTAGATACTAAACACCGTGTGTTCCAGGTAAAGTGCCTAACCACTATGCTAACTAAAAAAGAAGTGTTACGGTCCCTACCACCTAGGTCTCCGAACATCCCATAAGCCCACCTGGCGTAGGAGAGGTTGGCTAAGCCGAGCCAGCCGATGGAGGCACCCACCCTTTTGTACACCTCTGCATTAAAGGGGCAATGAAGCAGGAAATGCTCCATACTCTCTAGTGTATCGCTACACTCCTCCCGAGGACATCCTCTGTCGTCAGTGTTTCTGTACTTCAAATTGCCCCTTACGTGCAGTCTCCCGTGGAAGCAGCGCCAAGCCAGATCCCAAAACTTCTGGGGAATCCTCACCGAATTTAAAAGTTTTAATCCCTCCCCGAGGTCACTACTTGGGCAGTCCTTGAGTGCCAGGGGCTTCTGGAAGTGGGTCATCAGAACCCTTCTGTCGAGGAATTTCCTTGGCATGGTCCTGATCTCCCACACCTCCAGACCCCACTGGCGTACCATCTTCAAGACCAGGGCGGCATAAGCCGGGAGATGTCCGTGAGGTGTACGCAGGTCTTTCACTTGGCCTCCTCTCTCCCATTCCTGGAAGAAGGGCTGAAACCACTCTCTGTAGGAGAGAATCAACCAAGGAGCCCTCTCTTGCCAGAGGTTTGCAATATTGATCTTAACAAAGGTGTTCACTAGGAACACCACTGGGTTAACCATACCTAACCCTCCTAGTTTCCTTGGTCGATACGTAACTTCTCTCTTAATTAGGTTGAGCCTGTTCCCCCATAACAGTTGGAAGAACAGGCTATAGACCCGAGCCCAGAGAGGTTCTGGCAAGATGCACACACTGCCAAGGTAGAGCAACATGGGCACCAGGTAAGCTTTGGCCAAGTGAACCCTTTCTCTAAGGGTTAAGGACCAACCCTTCCATTGGTCGACCTTCTGGGCAACTAACTTTAGCCTGCCATCCCAGTTTTTCTTGGGATAATCACCCGGGCCAAATTCCACTCCTAAGATCTTTGCAGACCCCTGAGGCTCTGGAAGGGTGTCCAGGAGACCAAAACTAGGATCTCCTCCTCCCAGCCAGAGACTCACGCACTTGTCACGGTTAACCTTGGACCCAGATGCCCGTGAGTAACATTCCACTTCTGACATCACCCACTCCGCCTCCCTTTGCAAGGAGACGAAAATGGAGACGTCATCCGCGTATGCAACCACCCTCTGAGTGGCTTCCGGCCCTTCCAAGCCGACCCCGATCCCCGCCAATGGTCCACGGTCAACCCTTCTTAAAAAAGGGTCAATCGCAAACGCATATAGCAGGGGACTCAGAGGACAGCCCTGGCGGACACCAGACCCAACCTCAAAGGGGGTTCCAACCCAACCGTTAACCAGCGCGAAAGTCTCTGCCCCAGCGTATAAGGTCTGGAGCCAATTGACAAACCCTCCCGGCAGACCATACCTCAGAAGGACCGACCATAGATACTCGTGATTCACTCGGTCGAACGCTTTAGCCTGGTCCAAGGACAGAACGTACCCCTTCCACTGGCCAGAATTTCCCCGCTCCACTGCCTCTCTGACACTGAGGACAGCACTAAAAGTGCTGCTGCCTGGAACGGAACAATGCTGGACCGGCGGAAGCCGGGGTGCAAATTTCACCAACCGATTGAACAGCACCTTTGCGAGAACCTTTCTGTCCGTATTGAGGAGCGCTATGGGACGCCAATTCTCAATACGAGTCGAATCCTTACCTTTTGATAGAACAATCAAAGCTGACCTCCTCATTGACCTCGGCAGAATGCCCGAGGATAGACACTCATTAAATACAGATGTCAAGAGGGGAACTAGGATTCGTTTAAAGGTCTTGTAGAACTCGGATGTTAAGCCATCCGGCCCTGGCGATTTTTTGAGACCTAGTCCGTCAATCGCCAGCATTACTTCCTCTTCTTTGATTGGATCTATCAAGACATTAAGGGAGGAATCCTCTCCTGGCTCAGGGATAGTTTCAGCCAGGAAAGCCGACATCTCCTCTCGGTCTGGATCATGCCTACCCAAAAGGTGAGAGTAGAAGGATCTAACGACCTCCAGAATCCCTGACTTGGATCTCCTCAGGGACCCTGTACTGTCTATTAGTCCTGTCACTATTTTACGACTCACTGACATCTTACAGTTCCTGTAGGGGTCGGGCGAGCGGTACCTCCCGAAATCCCTCTCAAGAACCAAAGATGCGTGCCTATCATACTGGCACCTTTTGAGCAACGCTTTCACCCCGGAGATCTCCTCCTGACTACCTCTGTCCGAGACCAGACGTTCGAGTTTCCTCCTCAGTTCCTGATACAGGCGGTACCTGCTCATGGACCTGAGGCCTGAAAGCCGGCGGAAAAATCCTGCTACCCGATATTTGAACAACTCCCACCACTCAGACTTAGTGCCACCTAGATCCAACAAAGGTACCTGGTCCTGGAGAAAATCTTCAAAGGCCTGTCTTATTTCCGCTTCTTCCAGGGGAGTAGAATTCAGCCTCCATATACCTCGACCCATCCGAAGGGATTCTGCAATGTTCAGAGAAAACAAAATCATACAGTGGTCGGAGAATTCCACCTCAACAACGGACACTGGAGATGGCTTCCTCCTTCAAAAAAAACCTATCTATCCTAGACCTACAGCTTCCTCTTTGATAGGTGAACCCGGGGTGACCTGGGGTATGCCTGATGTGGATATCCACCAGGCGAGCCTCGCTAGCTATGCTATTTAAGGCTACACTATCGTAGGCCAGTCTGTCTATGGAACCTCCTCTATCGCGGGGTCTAACGACAGTGTTAAAATCCCCTCCAAAGATGACCTGTCGACTAGAAAAAAGGAAAGGCTTAATCCTCATAAAGAGACTTTTCCGGTCCCACTTAGTTTGGGGACCATAGATGTTGATAAGTCGCAATTCTTGTCCCTTTATGAGAACATCTAAAATCAGGCACCTCCCCATTTCTAATTCTATCATCCGTCTGCATTTTACCGGTGCGGTGAAAAGAACCGCCACACCGCTATATGGCTCGGCCGCAAGAGACCAGTAGGAGGGCCCGCATCGCCAATCCCTCCTGGCTTTTACGATGTCTGCCAAAAGTGACAGCCTGGTCTCTTGCAAAAACAAAATGTCAGCTTCAACTCGGCTGAGAAAATCAAAGGCCGTAAATTTAGCCATATCTGACTTAATGCTGGCGACATTAATGGAAGCCAGCGTCAACGGTGTGGGTACCGCCATCCTGGATGATAAAATTAGATGGCTTTCTTCTTCCCACCCCTGTCATGGTCTGAGGAGGATCCCCCAGACTCTCTTCCTTTTCTTGCACGTTTTTTGGAGGTGGTGGAGTCCATTCCCTTGTGGCGAACCTCCCCCCCTCACTCACACTCCCATCCTCGTCCCCCTGGCCCAAGTTGACCCCTGCCCCAGAGGCCTTTGTACCTCTCGGGGGAAGGGGTCCAGCGCCCTCTGTGACCCCTACCTCACCCTCCTCTTTACTTTGCTGAAGAGCTGTAAAATCCATGAGAGCTTGGTAGCGGTTGGGGGAGAGCACCAGAGGGGTGCAGATGTTGCCTTCCGTGGCCGGGGCATGGCCAGATGACTTTGGCCCGCTCAAGATCTTGCCCTGTGTCCCAGGTGTTTTTTTAGGCTGTACCCTCTCTTCCTCACCGACACTTTCATATTGGGAGGATTGAGAGTCTTCAGCAGCTTGCTCCCTCTGGATCCTCCTGACCTCCTCATACAATTCAGCGTCCCCAAGGGCATCCGTCTCCAGGGCAGGCTCCGGGTTCAGGCCAGAGGTTTCCCTCAGCTCCCTCTCCTTTTGCCTCTTCTCCAGCCTTCGATGGTAGGAAGGCTGGAGCCCTTTCCTTGATGTCTTCACTTGCCCTTTTGCTCCGCCATCTCTGCACGCCTCCCCACCCACAGGAGCCACCCCACTCTCTCCTCCTGCAGGCCTGGCGACGGCATTGACCACGGAGCGGGGACACCTACTGAATGGGTGACCTAAGTCACCACACAGGTGACACCTAATCTGGTCACACGATGCGGCTAGATGACCTATCCCCCCATAATGAGCGAACTTCTTCACAGTGCAGGCTGCACTCAAATGCGAGGGGTCGCCACACCGGTGACACAGCCTCGGTTGCCCCTGGTAGAAGACCAGGATACGATCCCTCCCAAGGAAAGCAGAAGATGGGATGTGGGACACAGTTTGCCCCAGACGTTTAAGTTTCACCATAAACGTCCAGGCCCCCGACCAGATGCCAAACTCGTCCAGGTTCTTCCTGGGCATCTCCGCTACTTCCCCATACCGACTTAGCCAGGTCATGATGTCAACGCAAGAAAGTGACTCGTTACGGGTGAGAATGGTCACCTTCTTGAGACCATTCTGACGGGATATTGCTTGTTCAGCAAAATCCCGCCAGCCGGGCTCGTCCCTCACCAGCTCATAATTCCCCCAGAAGACCTCTAGGCCTCCCGGTTGAACAAAGCTGATGTCGAACTCAGCTGAGCCATGAGGATGTATCAGGGCGAAGATGTCACGCGCCCTGAAGCCCATCCCCAGCAGCAGCTCCACCACCGTTTTTCTGGGGGGACAGATTTCATTGCCATGCCACCGGAGACGGACCACATTCCTCCTGACCACAGCCTGTCCGGTTGTCGGGAGTGACCACTGATCTCGTCTTTTCTCTCGGAAGGCCTCTAACCCGTACCTATCTATCCAGAAGGATAGATCCCTCTGCACACCCTCTATGGTTAGGGACTGCTTCCCCTCCCTTAAGGCCTGCAGGAGGCGCTGTTGCAAGTTACCCTCCCCAGGGCCCGAGGACGAGGGCGGGCGGGCCGGCGGTCCCCCCCCACTACCCCGGCATAAGTCCTGCTCAGGGCACTGGGAAGGGGAGCGCCAGGCCCCCCCACATTTCCGGCTGAAACATCCTCCCGTGATCCTAACACCCTTTTGGCCAAGCCAGGTTCCACATTATTTCGTTTTTCCCTTGCCTTCCCTGCCCTGACCCCAACCCCCACCTCTTCATCATCAGGCGCAAATACGGAGTGGCCGCCAGATGACATAAGCGGCACCTCCACGCAACCCTCCGCATCATTGGTGTCCATGTCACTTGCCAGGGCAGGGAAGAGCACATTTTCATTTGCATTTTTATTTACATTTTCATTCACTTTATTATCATTGACTTTTTTATTATTAACTTTTGTATTTACTTTGCTATTATTAACATCTTTATTAACATCTCCATTCGGAATATCGCAGGCCACTTCCATCTCTATTATGCCTGCTGAGTTGCTTAGCAGCGGCCGCTCTGTGCATATATCAGCCAGGCCACTCCCCTCTTCCATATCGGAGTGGCCGGCTCTGCCCCTTTCATTTGCCGAGCTGCACTGCAGCGGCCGCTCCACCTGTTTACTAGCCAGGCCACTACTCTTCTCCATACTGGAGTGGCCGGCTCCGCCTCCAGCAGAGGCTTTGGCTACGCCCTTGTCCGAGGCGTCGGGTGCCCGCTGGCCTATCACGCTGGCCGGTCCCGGTGCGACCGGACCGGCCACGTTGCAGGCACCCGACCCGCGGGACAGCGGTGCCCCCGACTTCCGGTCCGCCCCCTCCTCCGGTATGCGGCTCACACCGCACACCGGTCTCCGGGGCTCGCCGTCAGCCGGGACTGGGGCCACGCCCCCTGCACCGCTCTGACAGCCAGCGCCGCCCACATCACAGTGAGCGGCGTCCGGCGCCATCTTGCTCGCCCTCGATGCTATCTCCCCGCTTTCCTGCCCCGACTCCACTGCAGAAGCCGGGAGTGGTGGGTTTGCGGGTCCTGCACGTCGGACCAGAATCTCTTCTGGCCCGGAGTGCAGGGGAGACCCGTGCACATATACCAGCCTCACCTCTTTCCGCCGTTCTTCCATCTGTTTCTGTTTTAGTTTTTTCCTCCGTCTCCGCTCCGATGCCGCACTCCTCTCTTCCTCTTCCGGGTGCAGCTCCGATCCAAAACTAAACCCCTCCAGCGACATGGGGGACTCCTGGTCGCAGATTTGGGTCATCAGACCAGGGGGATGATCCCCCTCGGACCTGGAGCTGCTCCCTGAATCTGGCAGCCGCACCGCATTTGGCACGATCCCGCTGATGGAGGCTTCCCCCGCCTGGCTTGGTGTCTCTGCACCCGCCTCGTTGTGTGCCGGGACCGGCATTGGTATGTCAGGAGTTTCCTCCTCTGAAGTACCTCTGCTTGCTTGTTTACTTCCTCCTCTGCTTGCTGTCAGTTTTTTTGTTTTTTTTCTTCCTGGCTTAATCCAGCCATTTGCAGAAACCTGTCGTCGTTGCGCAGTTTTTCAGAGAAAGCTCCTCCCCCTTCCAAGATTGCGGCTCTCCTGTCTTCTACCTCCTTTACCTCCCGCAGCAGGGAGCGGACCTGTGCCGAGTATTTGGCCCTCCTGCTGCCGGAGGATTTTGCCGCTCTCTGCCGGGCCACTGTTAGGTCTCCTCGGAGTCGCTGCAGGGACCTCCCCAGGTCTTTATATTCCTCGAGGTGGGCCACCAGGCGGGAGCCAAAAGTAGTGGCCTCCTCTCCCGGCCTCAGTGACCCCCACTCCACGAGGTCCCTGCAGCCATGGTTTTCCGGTCCTGCTTCTCCATGCTCCGTTACCTCTGCCCTCCTGGCGGCATGCTGCGATGACCCAGCCGCTTGGGGGGATGAGGCCACATTGCTGCAGCCCCGCGATGTCCTCCTCTCCCCTGGGGCTGGCTGAGCTTTCCCAGCCGGCTGGGATGTCCCTCCACCCCCCACCGGCCTACTCCGGAGGGTGGAGGACCGGGACTCCATCTCCAGATGGAGCCCCCCTCGGGGCACTCTGCTAGCCCAGGCAGGTGTAATAAACCTGGGCAGGTAATAAGGCAGAGTCCCCGGGAAGGTATACACAAAAAACACCACACCCAAAAACAAAGCACCTCCTCTCTCCTCAGAGAGCAAGCCGCATCTGCCAATAAACAGGGTCAATTTTTGGAGGGCTTATCAAAAGCCATTGCTTGTTGCTTTTACATTACATCCATGTATGGATGAACCCCGGCAGGCATCTGCCAATAAAAAGGGTACATTTTTGGAGGGCTTATCAAAAGCCATTGCTTGTTGCTTTTACATTACATCCATGTATGGATGAACCCCGGCAGGCATCTGCCAATAAAAAGGGTAAATTTTTGGAGGGCTTGTGAAAAGCCATTGCTTGTTGCTTTTACATCCATGTATGGATGAATCCCGGCAGGCATCTGCTACCATAAAGGGTCAATTTTTTGAGGGCTTGTCAAAAGCCATTGCTTCTTCTTTTACCACCTTATATGTATGAACCCTGGCAGGCATCTGCCGCAAAAAATGGTTAATTTTTGTACCTTTTTTAACAATGCATTAAGCATACAACATGCACAAGTGCAGTGGTTTCTGTTAGTTATCACCGTGTCCCATCTGTTTTCCTATAGCCATACATGTTGGCGTAGCTTTGACACTAACTTTGCCTTAAAGACAGCTCAAAAGTACTTGGATACACTCATGGGTGACCTAAGAGTGTTATACAGGGCTTCTAGGGCTTTTAAACAGTGTTATACACGATTTTTAGGGGCTTTCTTGTATTACAGGTCCGGTCAGAACTAGTTCGGTCCGAATCGAACTTTTTCATGAAATTCGGCGAACCTGCCGAACCAAACTTTTCATAAGTTCGCTCATCTCTAGTTCTGAGCCCTCACATAGAATTTGGGGGGCATACTCACATTTTGGGGTGATTACCCCAAAATCTCAAAATTGCACTCTGGGTGCTATGTAAGCACTATGGCTTTACAGTGAGGGGGTAGAGAATGTACATTGATTTTGATGGTTACAGGATGAAAGTTCTGAAGCACTGGAACGAGCAGTTCTCCTATTATTAACTACCAGTTTCACTCATGGATCTCCGGTGATTCACATGGAGCTCAGAGTAAAATAGCACATAAAGGTGGTTAAACACTGTACACACTGATACATTACTGGTGAGGTACTCACAGCTGTGTTCTGAGCCCTCGCAGGAAACTTGCACTCTGGGTGCTATATGTGCCCAGGGGCTTTAAATAGCTTTCTTGTGTGATAATACGGTGTCAAATCTGTTTTCAGATGGATCTGTGAAAAAACACTGTGAAATCGATACTGCACTTATTTTACATTCATCGGTGGTGTTTCACCAAAAACCGGTCTAAACGTGCGTAAAAACAGGCATTGCTGATGAGGCTTTTGTGGGCCAACCGTGAAATTTACTGTGAAATTTACCGTGAAATTTATTTAGGATAGGTCAGAGTGTCAAGGGCTACATGTGTAATAAATATAAGGAACATTCAACGGTTTGTCTTTGAGATATTAATTTTTAAATAAAAATAATGGAATTCCACCATGTTTATTGGGCAAAAGAGGGGTACCCTTTTAGAAAAGATGACTGAGTCAAGTGTCGTATTGTTCGGCTCTGCAAGTTGAACGAATGGACGCCAAGCTCGCGTCTATCGGACCCACGGTTCAGTTTCGAATCTGTGTCAAATCTGTTTTCAGATGGATCTGTGAAAAAACACAGTGAAAATGATACTGCACTTATTTTACATTCATCGGTGATTTTTCACCAAAAAACGGTCTAAAAATACATAAAAACAGGCGTTGCTGATGAGGCAGTTGTGGGTCAAGCGCGCGTCACAGAGCCTTGAAATTTATTGAGCTATTGCGGCGCTTAGATGCGGCGCTATTGAGCGCCGCATCCAAGGGGTTAAACGACCGGATTTGAATCCGCCTGCTCCAGCAGCGCTGCCCCAACTTCTCAGCTACCTCTGGCAGCTGAGAACAGGGAGTGTTGACTGCTCCCGGAGGTGAAACTTTATTCTGATGCAGCGTCGTGAAAAGGCGTAAGTATCAGAAACGGGTTTCAGTTTGTCTCCGTTGTGTATGGGTGCAATTGTTTTGATAAGATGAATACCATAGTCGACTACGCTAACCTTGCACAACGGAGACAAACTGAAACCATTGGCACCGGATACATCACCATTGAAATCAATGGTGATGGAAACGGAAAACTTTGGTTTCAGTTTGTGTCAGTCAGGGCTCCGTTCCGACGGAAAGCTCAGACAGAACGTCGGAACGGAGCCCTGACGCTGATGTAAACTAAGCCTAAAAAAAATGCTTCTGACACCCCAAAACAAAGCTGTAGCCCTGCCACATGATGCAAAATTGTCCTATATAAAAATGGTTTTGATTTAGTAAAACATTTTGCTATTACAAATTAAGATGTGGAAAAAATACACTTTTTGGGATATTTTACCTTTTAATAATGGGAAAAAAGACAATAATAAATAAGAAAAAACTGTGTCAAAATAAAGCCCCAGGTATCATGAAAAATACATAAAAAATATTTCAACAAATCGAACAGACTGACAGAATGACAGCCATGACATTAAAACTACCTGCCTTATATTTTGTACTACGTGACTACGCAGCTGCATGGCAAGCCCCACTGCACTGTGTGATCCGACACCTTTCTATTATAGCAAGGATTAACTATTTCAACAATTTATGTCACAGTAGCTCTTCTATGGGATCGGTCCAGACGGGCTAGTCTTCTCTCCTCATGCCCATCAATGAGCCTTGGGAGGCCATGACCCTGTCACTGGTCACCTTCCTTGGACCACATTGGTAGGTACTAACCACTGACTGCATACCGGGAACACCACACAATCCGGACGTTTTGGGGATGCTCTGACCCAGTTGTCTAGACATCACAATTTGGCCCTTTTTAAAGTCGCTCAACTCTATAAGCTTTATCATTTTTTCTGCTTCCAACAAATCAACTTCCCTTTCCTATCCCACTTCCCCTTTCCCATCCCTTGGTTGAACTTGATGGACATGTGTCTTTTTTCAACCGTACAAACTATGTAACTATGTAACTGCCTGCTCACTTGCTGCATAATATCATCCACCACTTGTCAGCATCCTAAACCAACAGGAATTTAGATATTAACACACAACCAACGTAGAGCACCGTGAAAATTGCCATTAACCACTTTACCAGCCTAGCCTGTTTTGGCAGACTCAAGTCGTCCACGTGTTACATGAATAGTCATTCATCTTAATGGCCGCCATGTGATGCTACAGTGTCTGGCCATAGAGAAAACCCGCTCTTTGCCCGGTACCGGTTTCAGTAGACAGGGGTTGTCTCTGTTGCTGCCTGCATCACTAGAGTTCAGTTTAAGGTCAGCAAAGTATGGCATCCATTCCTCACATTACTATGGGGTAATAAATTTGACTTATGCCTCTGATTGATAAACTTAGCATGGCTACATCTGTCATACTATAAGTAGCTTAAACATCAACAAAAATGGTAATATACAATAAAAATGTATATGTCAAGACTTTATGGTGACCCGCACTACCATCTGTTTTTGAAATTTTTTCTCCTAACAATAAATTGATAAATTGCCTCTTGTATGTCTTTGTTCCTTAGGCTGTATATGATGGGGTTAAAAAACGGAGTAACCACAGTGTTCAGGAGAGATAAAACCTTTTTTAGATTGAAGGAAAAATCTTCTGATGGAACTATGTTAATGGAAATAAGTGATACATAATATGTACACACAACCGACAGGTGTGCACTGCAGGTGGAGAAGGCTTTATTTCTTCCAACGGCAGTGGAAATTCGGAGGATGGAGTTAGAGATGAAACCATAACTAGTGATGACAAATATTAACTGTAAGAGCGCAATAATAATGGCCACCAATAAAACTGCAATCTCTATAAATGATGAATTTGAACAGGAAATCTTCAACAGAGGAGGCAAATCACAAAAGAAATGGTCAATGATGAATGGTCCACAGAACTGAATCTTCAGTAAAAGGGAGTAGGTTATCAACGCTACCCCAAGACCCATCGTCCAAGACCAAGAAGCCAAGTAATAAGAAAGTCTACAGGTCATGATGGAATAATAGCGCAAAGGGTCACATATGGCCAAATATCGGTCATAGGACATCACGCTGAGAAGACAACACTCTATGACAGCAGAAGCACCAAAGAAATACAACTGTGTAAAACAGTTATGGACGGACATGTAGACAACACCATTTAGTAGAATGTGTAGAGCGTTGGGTAACACATTGGTGCTGATTAAGATGTCACAGGCCGAGAGATGAGAAAGGAAGAAATACATAGGACAGTGGAGGGAATGACTATAGTGTATCAAGGCAATGATGAGAGTATTTCCTGCCATGGTTGCCGTATAAACAATAGTCAAAATCACAAACACAAGAATCTGAAACCTATGAAGCTCTGAAAATCCAAGAAGTTGTAACTGCACCGCCTCAGTCTGGTTTCCGGCCATGTTGTGGAGATACTTTGCCATATATATATAGGACTCTGTAAAGACAAACACAGTGGTAACAGGACGGGCTCATCATTGTCTCTTCACTCTGGTCTTCCACTAATGCATTTCTATTCTTAAATATCACTGAGAATAGACGGAAGTCCTCGGTAGAGGCTCATGGCACATGTAGCTACAGTTCCTGATATTCCAAGAGAAGAAAATTAGCTTTCCATACATGATGACTATTTTAGTACCCAAGAGGTATCCAATGAGCCAAAAATAACTCTTCGATCACCCATCTCTGCCTCACCGCTCAAAAAATAAAGACCTTTGTCATTAAAATGCTTCATCTATCTAATAACCAGTGGCAACTAATAACCACAAATCAATGTAATCACATTTATATCTTATTTAAAAGTTTTTTTTATTGTTCCGTTACACCTACCATTAAAAAATGAAGCAGCTTCATAATCTTCTACCGTTTTGTGTCTACAGCTTCTATGCAGACTCATGTGTCTCCATAATAACAAACAAACCTTGTGTGTAGTCTGTTCTTGCGGTCATGTGCTACTCCATTCCTCCTGCACCTTATTTTGGATAACCTACGATAAAATGGGAATAGAGTATGTGAACCAAAAGAGCACTCACGCTTAGACTTGTGGTTCTCCAGAGAGCGTGTGGCTTTTGTCTACACAGGATCCAGTGATCAATAAATTTCACCTATTCTCCAACCCCCACCAAGACCAATGGGCTGGATGTTCCTCAGCTTTAGAGCTCAGAGATTTTACAGTACTGCACGTAGGGCATATGTCTTCCTAGTACAGAGCTGCACAGCCTCCATATGCTGCTGTAAAGCTCTGTTGGGTGCCATACACTACAGTATTTTTCCCTAGAAGCAATGCTTTTTTTATACCCCGATACATGCAGAATCCACTAATTTCTGTAAGCCTCCATATGACATCTAAGGTATTTGGAGGAACAGGTTCTGCTCATACACTTATATGGACTTCATTTTACAGCTTTATACAACTTGGGGGTTGTACGGAACCGTAACACAGCTGTGTGCATGGGAGCCGGCTACTGGCTGTGGCTATTAGACTGGCCCTAATAATTGAAAAGTAGCCAAACAGTGGAGCTCATACTTATTGCGACTGACTGTTCCTGTTCTAGTAGCACTCACCTATCTAGCTGTGTAAGGTTTGTACACCGTCCATGCTGGAGATGGAACCAGAACCAGGCTTTATTGACTTATTTCCTGCATCACATGTCTTAAAAGTAGATTCCTGATTGGCTGCCAAAATAAAAAGCTTCTCTTTTTCAATGAACCTCTCAAAATCTGATGAAAGTGGGGAAACAGTCCAATGATCTCTAGTCACTAAGTATATCTAGACCCTATTGAGACTTGGCAGATATGTGGCAGATTTTCGCTGAGGATTCCTTACAGAAAATGGGCAACAATTTTACAGTATAATGAAAGTGAATGAAGTTTTATAAAAGCCTATTCATATGTAGCAGATTTTTCACATCTATATGTGGTCTTTAGATAACAGTAATATATCCTGCAGTCCTATGGAAACTCACAGAGGGGTAGGGGTATCATGATGGGTTTGTCCAAATGACAATCTGACCTCAGCTATAACTGCCTAGAACATATGAACATAACAAGCCCCCCGACCTATGTTTTTTTTGCTTACCTTTGAAGTCCAATCTCTAAGTAAAAATTTCCCAATATTCAGCCATCACTGCTCACACTGTGAATCCCGGATTCTGGGCAAAACTCATTAGTAAACGGGAAAAAATCATCTGTATTGAAGTGTTATTGTTTATGCGTGTGAATGATGGTAAATAATTAACCCTTCCCTCGTTAGCTTAATGATACTTTATCCATCAATCACTGGAGAAAAACTAAAGCTGTCAGATGAGGGCTTAATGTGTTATTTTATATTATTGAGACCACGGGGGAGGGGTGGCCCTTGGGAATCGTTTTCTATCTCTTTAATTAACTGGAGCCAGGCTATAATTGCCTATTGAGTCACAGATTGACAGAAATAACAATTATCTACTGTATGTAATTAGAGAAGGTGTTTGACAACAAGAAAGATCTGCTTATCCATAAAGACCTATGTGGAAGGATACCTTAAAATGCCATAAATCCCCAGGTATAGTTTATATCTAGATAAAATCTGCAAATAAAGTTGAGTAAAGTTGTATTTTTTTGTCTTTTCTTGTATTTACTTCTAGTGATCCTGAGTTATTACATTTCATTTAACTTTGACCTTATTTCAGATTTCTTCAAGTTGCAGCTAGAATCAGTTGACACCTTGTTGTCAGACACACCCTTAGCAGCTAGGATATGAAATCATTTTCTGATTAATCAGGTTCAAAGCCAATCCTGACACTAGTCCTGTGGCCACTGCAAAGTTTTTCTTGTACATTGGCTTTACCAGCCACTCATTCACTTGTATTGATCTTTTGGCTGTTGGCTTAGAACAATGGCGTAACTAGAGTTCATATAGATCCTCAGCAATTTTAGTCATGGCCGCCCACCTTGTTAACAGCAAATTTAATGGCAATAAAGCAAAGAGCGCCAGAACTACATTTACTTGAGCAGCAACCAAGTGATGGATAATAGTGTCATATATCAGAGCTTCTGCTCAAAGAAGAGCACAAAATAGTAGGACAAGATAGCAGAAAGCAAAAAATGTAGCACCTAAGTGGTCCCCATAAGACTCTTGGCCTTGGGTTTGGCACTGCGGTCTCTTCAATCCCAAGATCAGACTCAAGTATAAGATATTTTCAGTGAGTAAAATGTACTTCTAACTTATCAACCTTGGGCAGCATGCTGAGAGCAAAGATCTAAAAAAGGGTGAGGGTTCACTTGGAAACGGCTATACTCAGCACTCCAAGGCCGAAAGTTGAACCAGGAGGAGATCTCCAGATTATAATGTCTCACAAAAGTATTAGCTAAAGACAAAGAAGCTGCCTCACAGATCAGATCTAATGGCAATTGTGCCAGTTTCACCCAGGACACTGAGGTAAATCTTTTCGAATGATCCTTGACCTAAAGAAGGGAAGGGAGACCCTGTAGGATGTGAGACTGTGATGCTGCTTCCTTTGTGCACACAGTGTGGATAAACTGCATAATAGTATACATTGTATCTAACCTGGAACCCACAGGAAATTCTGTCCCAAAAAATGCACCAAATCGTGGTGTAGATTTTCAGACGGAATCTCGGTAGCGGAAAACAGAGTTTAAAAAAAACCCAAACAATTACCCCTTGGGCATTGCCATAGCGACGCGTTCCTCTGTTCTCCATGCAGCCCGGCCTCCTGAGATAACTCTGCAGCAGTCACATTGAATGAAACGTCATCCCTGGAAGCTGAGAACAGAAGAACGCGTCCCTATGACAATGCCTGGGGTGCAAATAATGAGTGGGAATCTCTTGGCCACTGCGTACAAGGTCTTGAGCCAATCAACAAACCTCCACGGCAGGCCATATCTCAGAAAGAAAGACCGGAGATATTCATTGATAATCCAATCAAGTGCTTTGCCTTATCCAAGGATACTAATTACCTCTTTCAGTGACCTGCCCTTCTCTGCTCCACTGCCTCCCGGACTCTGAGCACAGTACTAAACATATGAACTGTGGCCTGGAACAGATCAATGCTAAGCCTCCGAAACGGGCCGGGATGAAAACTTCAACAGTCGATTATTACTGCACCTTTGCCAAAACATTTAATTCCATATTGAGAAGCGCTTTGGGATGACAATTCCCAATACGAGATGGATCTTTACCCTTTGACAGGATGATCAGGGCAAACCTCCTCATTGATTTTGGCAAAGCGCAGAAGAAAGACACCCAATGAATACCTTAGCCAAGAGGGGGACGAAGGCATTCTTAAAGGTCTTATAGAACTCAAATGTTAAGCCATCGGGGCCTTGTGACTTGTTGAGGGCTCTTCCCTGGTCATTGCTGTCAAAACGCCTAAAGATGGTTCTACCCCTGTCTAAGGGCAGTTTAAGACAGGAAAACCTACATCACGTCTTGATAGATCCCGTATCCCCAAGAGGTGAAATTAGAAGGATCTGACAACCTGCAAGAGCCATAATTTGGATATTTTCAGGGGTTCTGTACTATCAATCAGTCCTGAAACAACTTTACTACTTACTGACATCTTGCAGCTTCTGTAAGGGTCGGGCTAGTGGCATTTCCCATAGTCCCTTTAAAAAACTAAAGATGTGTGCCTGTCATACTGACATCTCATGAGCAAATATTTCACTCTGGAGATAGCCTTATTGCTATCTCCAGTCAAAAAAAGATGCCCGAGATTCCTCCTCAGGCCCTGATACAGGCGATATGTTTCCAGGCTCCTGAGACTCAATGGCTGGCAGAAAAAAAAAATCCACTTTTCTTTTAAGCACATGTAAAATATTGTTAATTAAGCCCTAATCACTATGGACTATAAAAAGGGTCCTGCCCTTTCACTCCTTGCCTTAGCATTGTTTGTATTCCTATGTTAGTCTTGCAAATGGTCCCTTAGCCGTATCCTGTTCCCAGTGTTTCCGTGCCCTGCTACCTGTATCCTGTATCCCGTGCTGTATTTGTTCCTGTGCCCTCTCTAGTGTTGGAGTCGTGTTGTGTCGTCTGCTATGCCTGAGGTCATACACCACGTCTGGTGTCATCTGCCACGCCTGGTACCACCTGCCATGTTTTGCATCACCTGCCATCAAAGTACCATCTGTGCCTAAGCTGCTGTGTCTGTCTGGACTATTACAGGTACCCTTGTGCTTGGACTTTGCAGAGACTTGGTACACTGTTGTTTGGCCAGATTCTACTCCGCTACACCGGTGCATCCTAGTGGGTCCACATACCCACAGAACGTGACACAGACTAGTAAAAAGTTAGGGCTAGATCCTCATCAAAAGATTCTTCCTATTTCACTTCAGTTGGGGACTTTAAAAATTAACCAAGTGGTGGTCTTGTGCCTTCATGAGAATATCTAAAAAAAGCTACACCCTCCCTCCATTTCTAACTCAATAACCCCTCTGCATTATATCAGCGCATTTACCTTGTACAGTTGCCCACCTTCCTTCAGCTGCCTTCCTGGGTAGGGATCGTATCCTGGTCTTCTACCAGGGTCAGTTGAAGCTCTTTCACAGGTGCGGTGATTACTGTGCTCTAATGAAATACAGGGGTCAGAAGAAGCGCCTCTGGGCACGAAACAGTCTGTTACCATATTTGTCTGTTCATCCTCCCTCCACAGTCCTTTTTGGATGCCATAATAAAGGACTTTTACTGCATCTGGGTGAGTGCCGCACATTTTTCTTCTCTACCATTATCGCATTTTACCCTAATGAAATACCGTTATGCTCTGTTCACATTACCATTCATGGAGGAGGTTCCATTGAGGGTTTCCAACACTTTTGACAGGAAGAATAATGTAGCATAAAACACTATTCTTGTCATCAAAAATACCAGAAACCCTGAAGGAACCCTGGCATGTTTCCCCACAATGTTAAGTTTCTATTGAACCACAAACCACACCATACATAACTGACTGGTAAAGGCTACAGCCTCAGGGGTACTGGAATCACTGGAAGAAAAGGAACCAAAACGAGTATGGAAAACATAATTACAAAAAAAAGAATTTTAATGAATTATTGGTGATGATTATTGAAGGTAAATTGCCAAAGGAATTTATGACACCCATGATCAGCAATATAGCAGTGTAGATATTGCTCAAGTGTCTGATTAAGACGATCGGTTTGTCCAATAGTCTAAATGGTGATATACAGACGAAAAAGACAACTGAATATTTAACTTGCCTCAAAATGCCCTCCAGAACATGGAAATAAACTGTGTACCCCGGTCTAACACAATATTGGTAGGAACACCAAGCCGTTTAACCACATTCTGAATAAATACCCTGGCCAGACAGGATGTCACCAAGGGAATTAACTTCCAGAGCGCCACATAAACATTTCTGAAGTTTAGCATAAAGATGATTTTCTCTCAACTTTTTCAAAACAATAGGCACATATTCAATGTGAGACGACAAGTCAAAGGAGAAAATTAGGATGTCGTCCAAGTAGACGACCACAGACATCGCAAAAATATGTAATTAATAAAACTCTGGAAAATAGCAGGAGCAGTAGTAAAGCCAAAAGGCGCAACTAAATACAAATAATGGCCTCCAAGAGCGTTAAACGCTGTCCTCCACTTCTCTGATGCGGATCAGATTATAAACTCTCACCCAAAATCTGGTTATATAGATCCGGGATGAGGGGAAGACGTGCTGAATTAATCATTTTCTTAAGTTCACGATATTTGTAATCCCTCTTTTTAACAAAAAAGAATCCCGCCCCGACTGGAGAAAAGAAAGGTCTAATGTGTCCCTTACGTAATCTGTCAGCTACACTATATGGAAAAAAGTATTGACCCCCCTCTTAATCATTGTATTCCCGTGTTTCATTTAGTCCCATTACCACAGGTGTATAACATCGAGGACCTCGCCCTGTAGTCGCCTTTACAGACACTCGTGACAGAACGGGTCATTGTAAAGAGATCCCTGAACTCCAGCGCGGTCCTGTAATAGGACGCCACCGTTGCAACAAATCAGTTCCGGAAATTTCTTCCCTCCTAGATATTCCACCATCATCTGTGAGTGATATTATTGTAAAGTGAAAAGCACCGCAGCAACTCATCCACGAAGTGCAGACCACGTAGAGTTACAGAGTGAGTGCATCGAATGCTGAGGAGTAAGTGCAGAAAAGTCACTAATGTTCCGCTGACTCAATAACTGCAGAGTACAAACCTCCTCTGGTATTAACATCGGCACAAAACCTGTGCCCGGGAGCTTCATGGCATGGGGGCCGAGCAACTGCATGCCAGCCTTACATCACCAATCACGATGCCAAGCATTGGATGGAGGGGTGTAAAGCAGCCGCCATTGGAATCTGGAGCAGCGGAAACATGTGCTGTGGAGTGACGCTTCTCTATCTGGCAGTCTAATGGATGAGTCTGGGTTTGGTGAATGCCAGAAGATGGTTACCGCCTAACTGCATTGTGCCAGCTGTAAAGTTTGGTGTAGGAGGGGTAATGCTATGGGGTTGTTTTTCAGGGGTCGGACCCTTAGTTTCAGTGAGGGGAAATCTTAATTATTCAGCTAACAAGACTTTTTGGACAATCGTAGCTTCCAACTTTGTGGGAACAGTTTGGGGTTCGGCCCTTTTCTGTTCCAGGATGACTGCGCCCCAGTGCACAAGGTCCATAGAGTCATGGTTGGGGGAGTTTGGTGTGGTAGAACTTGACCTGCGCACAGAGTCCTGACCTTAACCCCATCCAACACATTTGGGATGAACTAGAATGGACATTACGAGCCCGGCCCCCTCCCCCCACATCAGTGTTTGACCTCACAAATCATCTTCTAAATGAATTATCAAAAATTCCCACAGACACCCTCAAATCTTGTAGAAAGTCTTCCCAGAAGAGTGGAAGCTGTTTTACTGCAAAGGGGGGGGGGGGGGCAACTTAATATTAATGTCTATAGATTTAGAATGGACGGTCATAAAAGCTCCTGTAGGTGCAATGTGGAGGTGCCCCAATTTATTTTTATTATATAGTGTGTATGATCCGCTATTGATTTCCTTTCATGTCCAGAGAGTTTATATATTCTCTCGTTAGTCAGTTTAGAGTCAGGAATGAGGACAGTCATATGGCCTGTGATGAGGAAGCTTTTCACACTTAATTTTAGAAAATACATAAGAAAAAATGCTTAAATATTGTAGAAAACCCACAGTAGAGAGATAAGTGGTGTGCATGGGTAATACCAGACTAGTGTGATGACATTTGGGGCTCCACTTCACTATATCTCCCTATTGCCAATCGATGAGTAGATTGTAAATATGAAGTCATGACATACCTAGAACAATACCTGGGTAAAGCTTCTAAAACCAAAAATGTCAGATATTCAAAATGCATAGAACCAATTAACAAAGAAACCTGTCATTTTTGAGAGAGAGGAGCATTTTCAACTGTTGTCACCCTGATTGGCCTGGATAACTCCGTCAGGGGTAATGTTAACTTTTTTACGAATCTGGAGCCAATAAAATTAGTAGCGGCACCCAGTGGCGGATTAAGTAGACCATGGGCCCTGGGCTGTTACCCAAACTTGGGCCCCCCTTCCTCACCGCCGCCCTGCCGCGCCGTAACTATTTTTAACACTACCTTTTTGGGCAAGCATTAACAGTGTTACGATTTCCCTTGTCACAGCGCGGTGTCCCTACATACTGACAGTATCACACTGTGCAGGGACACAACCTCCTGACAAGGGGAATTGTCTATCAGTCCTGGACTGCAGAAAGACTTTTTGTGAAATACAAGGATTCCTATAATAAAAATGTCAGGAGAGGTGACAGATTCTCTATAAATCTAGTGACTCACAGGTGACGACGTCTCAGATTCTAGTAGTTTTTTTCCTCTTTTCTTCTCCATCCGGTCCAGCGCTCATGACGACTTCTCCCGGCCATGACTCATTTCTGCAGAATTTGCCACTCAGACGTCTCCTCACTTTTCCAACATTTCCACACCTATAAACGAAAATAAAGTTATCATGGTGCCACATACTGTACCCCTAAATATAATAGCACCAAACACTGCGCCTGAATATAATAATACCACACACTGTAAAACACCACATACACACAGCCCCCTGTACATAGTGCCACACACAGCCCCTGTAGATATTACACACCCCCATAGATATCGCCATACACAGCCCCCTCTATATATCACACATCCCCCCCATAGAGAGCGTTACACACAGCCCCCTATATAGTGCCAAACAGCCCCCCTGTAGAGAGCGCCACACAGCCCTCCCCCTTGTAAATAGCACCAAAAGCCCCCCCTATAAAGAGCGCCACACACATACCACTGTGGATAGCACTACACAGCCCCCCCCCCTTGTATATAGTGGCACACAGCGCTCCCCCTTGTATATAGTGGCACACAGCGCTCCCCCTTGTATATAGTGGCACACAGCGCTCCCCCTTGTATATAGTGGCACACAGCGCTCCCCCTTGTATATAGTGGCACACAGCGCTCCCCCTTGTATATAGTGGCACACAGCGCTCCCCCTTGTATATAGTGGCACACAGCGCTCCCCCTTGTATATAGTGGCACACAGCGCTCCCCCTTGTATATAGTGGCACACAGCGCTCCCCCTTGTATATAGTGCCACAAGGTTATGTACACATTTAAAAACTTTATATTATAATATATATATATATATATATATATATATATATATATATATATATATATATATAAAGTATGTGTGTGATTGATTGATTTCATTAAAAAATATTTTCACTTTTTGAGATACAGCTGCTTTGTATCCTGTATCCGTCAGGTCAGCAGGACTGACAGGATCAGTGACACGCAGGATCCACCTCAAATCTATCACATCTAAGATTATAATTTAGCGCTGGGCCCGTTTCACTGATCCCGTCAGTCCTGCTGACCTGACGGATACAGGATACAAAGCAGCTGTATCTCAAAAAGTGAAAATATTTTTTAATAAAACGGAATTACAAGTTGCACCAAACACACATTTTTATAAAAAATAAAAAAAAACTACGTGATTTTTGCGACGTTTTTTCCGTAGACAATTGCTATTTTAGAATTTTTATTCATAAAGTTTGAAAATAATAGTAAAAAAATAAGCTTTTTTACGTTTCAGCTATTTTTTTTGGTAATAACAGTTTTACCCTAAAATAGACCTTTTATTTGTAATCGTCATTGTTTACCGTAAATTTTAATATATTACATGTCTATATTAGGGTAATTGGGTCAGCGCTAGCGTTACAACAATGTTTGGCGGGGGGGGGGGAACGTTTTTATTTTGGGGTGGGTATTTTATGTGTATTTATTATTTCTTTTTTTTTTGCACTTTACTTTACTATTTTTTTATTACTATGGTCTGTCCCCCAAAGGTCAAAGAAGACCTTTGGGGAACTTTATATATATTTTTTCTTTATTTTACACCAGGTTTTTCCACTGTAACTGGGGCTGCACAGCAGCCCCAGTTACAGGGGAAATCAGCCCTCTAATAGTGACGATTGTCACTAATAGGGCTGTGCTGGGTCTAGTTAGACCCAGCAACAGTCTGTCACTAACGGCACCCGGTGATCATGTGACCAGTCACATGATCACCGGGAGGAATAGAGACAGCGCCGCTGCTGCTGTCTCTATTCCTATACACAGCGTTCATTGAACGCTGTGTAAGAAGACATCGGAGAAGACAGAAGCAGCGAAAGCTGCTTCTATCCTCTCCTCAGGGTCCACGGCAGTCACTGACAGCCGGAGACCCGACATTCAGCTGCCCGATCGCGCGGGCAGCAAGTTAAAACCCGAGCCGTAAAAATACAGCCAGCGGTCGGGAACCAGTTGGGTAGGAGGATAACTAACCTCAGCGCCGGTGACCGCCCGGCTCTTCTCTTCTCTTGCAGCTTTGGAGTAACAGAACAGCCGTCCGTCGCTGTTCTGTTACTCAATGGCGCACTTGTCAGGGAGGCATGTCCTACCCCTTTCCCGGCCAATTCCCTGCTCCTCCCCTCCTCATCTTCGGAAGTTAGCAGCGCTAGCGCGCTGAATAGGTTTGGAAGATGTGCGGTTCGGGCTGCCATGGGCCCCCAGGGAGCCTCGGGCCCCGGGCGGCCGCCCGAATCGCCCATATGATAATCCGCCACTGGCGGCACCCCTATATATGATCGCATTTACCCAAGCAGATATTTTGTCATAGGATAAAAGTGGAGGTACGTAGGATTAACTTAAATAAATCAAAGGGAAATATTTGAGTGTCTATTTGGTTTTCTCCTAAACCACCTTGACTTTGAAGTTTTCCGACAGTGGACGAGTACGACAGGTTCGGATTAGATGTACAAATTTGCCACAGCAGAAACAAAGATCCAGCCTTCGTTTTTTGATTCCCTGGAGACTGGGCAGGGCCAACCGGCATTGGTTATTATGTAGAATTATGGTCCATTTACACCGGCCTTATTTCTAGGGAGAATGTCAATAGGATTAAAAGGATGATGCTACTTCAGACACTTATATTCAAATTTGTATTTATATATATATATTATTTTTTTTATGGTAGGCAGTTGAATATTTGGTCAATAGAGTTCATTCAATGTATCCTCTCCCCAAAGGAGAGAAGAAACTAGCTGCTGTCCCAGTGCTCAGAGAGAGGGAGAAGTCACCGGCCATGGCACAGACGCTTATTTAGCTTCCCAAGTAAAGTTGCTGGAAGCAGAATAACAAATAGATGTGCCCTGATGTAAGACGGGCTGAAGATGGGGAGACGAGGGAAGAGGGAATCCAGATAGCCAGCCCAGTGACATAGTAGAGGTCCAGGCTGGCTGACGACTAGCTAAAATTGCAAAATAAATTTATATTGAAATTTATACTTTAAGAATATCACGCATATGCCCTTGTTGAGATTTCATGCAGAACTTTCTATAAGTACCTCATAAAAAAAAATATATTTTACAAATCATTGATAACATTATTGTAAGATTCATTGTAGGAACGTCTCTATTAAGAATCTTCAAGTATTGACGAAGATGAAGATATATCGTTATGGTGAATCTTTTCCCCTCTGGTCAGGTCAACAGATGGGTCAAAATAGGCAACGACACAGGAAAAATAGAAAGTTTTTGTTATTTGTTACAAAAATAAATGCACATATACATTAAATATAAACTGTTACGGGTTAGGACCTGTTCACACCAGTTTTTTAGCCCATATTTAGAGTATAACCTTGGAAAAGCTCCTGACGTATACGTTATACGTAGGCTGTGACAGATGCGTAATAGTGGCATCCGTCACCCTTAGACTATTATGAGATCCAATTAAGGTATACATCATAAATATGTATGACCTTTTCATGACGTATAGGTTGAACGGATGTCATACTAGCCTATGCATGATGGATGTTATGGTTAGGCATCCATTACAGGCATAGGCTATTATGGCATTCGATTAACGCATACATTATGAAAAGCTATTAAAAAGTTTAATGGATGACTGTGATTTATGCTATGTGATGGCATACATTCCTCATAGGCTCCCATGTAAAAAAACAAAAACTATACCGCACAGTATACGTTTTTTTGCGGGTTCCTGTTGTATGGAATAGCATAGACTATTACGCTATTTCATTGCTAAAAAAGTATACTGACATATACCAGCCTGATAGAGGCTAAAACCACAGCCTTTTGTCCCCAGTCGGGTTATGGACTCATTTAGCATGTACGTTGAGAATCTTCCTGGCGTACACGCTAAATGTGGGGTCAAAAGTGATGTGAACCGGGGCTTATATAAACCAATTTCTCAATTCTCCAACTATTTTATCATACCTTGTCAGGGCACACAAAGACTAAGGCCTCACATACTTGGCAGACCTGTGGGCTCGGAGCCTAGAAGACAGCACTCAGACTCCCTACAGTTCTGTACTATTGAGCAGTAGGCACTATATGTCCCGCCATATGGTGTCTCCATACTACACTGTATTATAGAGTTATACTCCTCTAGAAACATTGCTTTTAGGCAGTATATCACTGAAAAATGGCATCTGATGGAACATGGTGTAATTTCTGAGAGAATAACCTACATATGAAGTTTGAGGCATAAGGAGGTACAGAATGGGTTCATAGACTTTTAAGGGTGACAAACTTCCATGGAACCATAATATGGCCATGTGCATGAAGTCTTAAGGTGATGTATTATTATTATTATTATTATTATTATTATTACTAATATTGTTATTATTATTACTACTAATATTATTATTATTATTATTATTATTATTATTACTATTATTATTACTATTATTATTATTTTTATTATTATTATTACTATTATTACTAATATTGTTGTTATTATTATTATTATTATTACTATTATTACTAATATTATTATTATTATTATTATTATCACACCATTAGTAGTAGTGAAAATACTAGTAATATTCGTAAAAAAGTTTTTGAAAAGAAAATTAGTTTGAAAAACATTTTGAGGATACATTTGCTTTAATTAAAAAATGTGTATTTACAAATACAAGGATGATATTCCATAATTGTGTTCCTAGTATTACAAACTACTTGTATCTTTAAGCATTTAAAGGGGTTGGCCAGTTTACTATAAAATGGTTTTAAATTGTGTCCGAAGGAAAAATAACATATTTACTAATATAAAGTATTCAGCTCTTTTGCCTTCTTCTCCGGTTCCAACAGGCCACGCCCCCTAGTGAAAACTCTGCTGTCCCCCGCCGTCACTCTGTCCCCGTCCTTGGTAGCATGCACAATGGAGAGGCAGAAGAGTCAGCTCGTTAATGCCGGAAATTCCGGACCCTCTTCTGCGCTTGCGTTGGTTTCTGACTTGTTCAGGAACGGAGCAAGTGCACTGGACACTGCTCAGGCGGCATCTGGGCATCTCCTTAGTTTATGTTCGTTATGCTGTAGTCCATTGGTTCCCAACCGGGGTACCGCGGCACCCTGGGCTGCCGTGAGAACCCTCCAGGGGTGCCGCAAAACGCCTCTGAACAACTGTGGCCGTTCTTTCTCTCCTGCGTACAGCGCGAAGCGGATGTGAGGAGGAGATTTTTTGCAGCCAACTTGTATATAACACTTATAGATAGCACCCCACCATCCCCCTTTCCTATACATTGCACCATCGTAGCTCCCTGAAGGAGCGGAATCCCCTTGTGGCCGGGGATTCTGATCCTGGACGGAGCGCTTGATGTCTCTGTCCATATATGGTGGAATACCTGTTCACAGCGTTGCCAGCATGGTGGCCGGGGATTCATATCCATGAGAAGCCCCTGACGCTGCTATTCATAAATGAGTCGGCAACGCGGTGGACAGGAATTCCGATTCAGGGGTTGCCCCTGATGTCACTGTCCATATATGGACAGAGACATCAAACGCTCTATCCAGGAGGATTTGCTCCTTCAGGTAGCTACAGTGGCGCTATGTATAGAAAGGAAGGGATGGGGGCGCTATCTACAAGGGGGCTGTGTGACACTACCTACAAGGTGGTATGTGGCAATACCTACAAGGGGGCTGTGTGACACTACCTACAATGGGGCTGTGTGGCACTACCTACAGGGTGCTGTGTGACGCTATCTACAGGGGGCATCTGTGAGTGGGGGGCTGATGTCATTTTACTGTAAGTGGGTGCTGATGGTCTTCAAGTGTTTTCCATCACTGAACTCCAATTGAAATTAATAGGAGGCATACAAAACCTGTGGCGCTCGTTTAGAGTGATTTTTTTTGCCTGCGTCTTATGCATTTGCTTCAATGGCTTAAAAAACACAGGCAAAAACAATGTCAAATAACCTGAAAATTCCTGAAGGAATTTCGAAGCAGATTTTTTCTGCCTTACAAAAAGCGCTGTGCGAAGATACCTTAAGAGTGGAGAGCTTGTTTTTAGCCATTTTCTGTCTTTCTCTAAAAAATGTTTTGGTAGAGGTGCCCTGAGGATATTTTTTTTTTTTCATGGGATGCCTCGAGTCCGAAAAGGTTGGGAAACTCTGCTGTAGTCTGAGATTTTTTAATAAAGATTGTCCATAATAGATCTTTAAATGGTATTTAGGTGAGAGGAAATATGTATATAAATTGAACTGTCAGGTAATTTTTTTTTACAGTATGTATATATATATATATATATATATATATATCGCGTGTACAGTATTCATATATCGCATATAAATAGATATATGTGCAATATATACATACTTCTCATAAGATGACAAGCAGAGAAGGATGTGCTGTGCTGGGAATATTGCATGCTGGGATTTTTACTTTAATTTTTAACATGTCCCGCCCACACCAGCCTGCGGAGAGAGTGCTGCTCCTGGAGCATGGCAAGGCGGGGCGGCTACATAAATCATATATTATTTTCTTTATTTGCCCTCATAGCAATTCATTAGGGCTTTCTTTATTGTCTGGGGCACTTTTGAAATTGTATGCTGATAGTGGCCAACCCCTTTAAACAAAAAAGTTTTGTAAGAGCTTTTCTGATCTCCGCGCTCCTTAAACTGTAGATTATAGGATTAAACAAGGGAGTGACCACAGTGTTTAAGAAAGATAAAGCCTTATTAAGATCTGAATAGTACCCCCTTGGAGACATATAGAGGATAATCAAAGTTCCATAATATATTGAAACTACAGTCAGATGGGCGCTACAGGTGGAGAAAGCTTTCTGCTTCCCCGTAGAGGAGGAAATCCGAAGTATAGATCTCAAAATGCAGATATAACTCACAATAATGAAGAAAAACTGAAAAAGTCCCAACACAATGGTCACAATGAAAACTTCGATCCTCACAAGTGTTGGGTCTGAGCAGGAGAGCTCAAGGACGGGAGCAAGGTCACAGAAAAAATGGTTTATGATGTTCGAATGACAGAAGTTCAGCTGTAGCACACTGATATGGATTATTAAAGAAAATAAAAATCCTGTTGCCCAAGACCAAAGAGCCAAATAGTACGGGAGTGGGAAGTTCATAATGGATGTGTAGTGTAGAGGGTTACAGATGGCTAAGTACCGATCGTAGGACATGATGGTGAGAAGACTACATTCAATCAACGCAGAGGCCCCAAAGAAAAATAACTGTATGATACAACCTCGGAAAGATATACGGCTTCCATCGTCTAATATTATATACATAGAATTCGGGCCAACATTTGTGCTGATTAACACGTCACATAAAGAAAGTTGGCCAAGGAAAAAATTCATGGGAGATCGGAGAGAGTGGCTGGTAGACACCAATAGGAATATCAATATGTTTCCAATAACCGTAGCCAGATAAACCACAAAGACCAACAATAGAATAAAAATACTGTAATGGTGAAGACTTTGAAAGCCCACCAGGAAGAAATCAGTGACCTGGGATTTATTGCCCATTCTCAAAGAGTATTCAATTCTAAAAATTAAAAACAAATTGTGTAGATTAATCTTCATCGAAAAAGTTGTGAAAAAATTTACCATTAAATTTGGATTTATCTGCTACTCCGTGGTTTATCGGTTATTTGGAATAAAATTATTCTGTAAAATCTTAACAACCCTTCCATATGGAGAGAGGCGGCAGTCTGTTCTAGTACAAACGATGTGAGACAAACAGAAGATTACAATAAACTGTATATATACAATCCTACAAAGACACTAAGGATCAGAGGTCCACAGAGATCGGTAATTTGTAGACTGTAAACTAGACCTTCAGGGATTCATTTATTCCTTTATTCTATTGATCAAAGTAATAATGAGGAATTTTCCATTTTATATTCATTATTTTTTAAGATGGTTTAATGAGGCAAATATTTAGACATTGATCTCCTGGAGTAAAAGTGTATTTGTCATCAGTCTAGGCTGCCCTCTGCCAGGGCTTCATAGTGTGGGGGAAATGTCTGCTCTCCTATTAGCCCAAATGGCACCAAAAATAAATAGTGCCATTTGGCTAGTAGGAGCTATCACAGACTACAGCAGACTCAAAGTATAGCCGCCTATTTATGAGTCTGCTATATTAATGAGGGAATCACTCCCTCCGCCTCTCCTCCCCCTCCTGGCAAGGATTGATGACTAGCTGCTATGTATGCAGATACACACCCACCATCTATGAGTCCGCTGTATTCATAAGTAAAGAGCTCCCTCTCATCTATCCTTATCTCAGTTGCCCCTCTCAGCAAAGATTGATGGCTAGCTGATACAGTGGCGTCACTAGCAGCAGGCAACCGGGCCCATGCCCCATATTTTTGGCCCACGCCCCGGATCCCAGGTGACTGTCACATTCAATTGTATATTCCTACAATTGAATACTATGGTAGAGCAGGAAACTATTAGCTAACATTAGTCCTGCATCCTATAAGACGCCAGAACAGGATCCCTGCGCAGGCCGGCCCGATGACTTAAATGGATCATGCCAGCATATGCCAGGGTCCCATCTTGGTGTCTCATAGGCTGCAGGACTCATTGTGGGAACGGGGCTAGGTTAGTATAAGTTTTATTTTTCTTTGGGGGGCACCTAGCACTAGCTACAAGTGTGGGTGAGTGGCAATATCTAAAGGGGGCTGTGTAGCACTATCTAAAAGTGTGTGTGTGGCACTAACTACAGGGGGCTATGTGTGGCACTAACTTCAGGGGAAGGCACTTTCTACAGGGGGTGTGTGTTGGACTATCTACAGGGAGTTGTGTGGGGTGCTATGGGTGCTACAGGGTGCTATGTGTGGAACTATCTACAGAGGGGTGTGTGGCACTATCTACTTTGAGCTGGGTGTGGCACTAGCTACAGGGGGGTGTGACACTATCTACAGGGGATGTGTGTGGTACTATCTACAGGGAGCTGTGTGTGGCACTGACTACAGGAGGCTGTGTGTGGCACTATCTATAGGGGGGTGGCACTATCTACAGGGAGCTGTGTGTGCCACTAACTACAGAGGGATGTGTGTGGCACTATCTACAGGGAGCTGTGTGTGGCACTAACTACAGGGGGCTGTGTGTGGCACTATCTACAGGGTGCGTGTGGCACTATCTACAGGGAACTGTGTGTGCCACTAACTATAAGAGGCTATGTGTGGCACTATCTACAGAGGGATGTGTGTGGCACTATCTTAAGGGGTGGTGTGTGACACTTTCTACAGGCAGCAGTGTGTTGCACTATCAACAAGTTGCTGTGTGTGGCACTATCTACAGTCATCTATGAGTGACACTATCTACAGGGGGCTGTGTGGCTCTATCTACACTGCAATTGTATGGCACTATCTACAGGGGGTATGTGGCACTATCTACAAGGGGGGTGAGGCACAATCTACAGGAGGTATGTGGCACAATCTACAGGAGGCAGTGTGTGTGGCACCATATAGGAAGGTGGTGGCACTATAAAGAGGGGGCACTGAAATGCCAAATTAGCCCCTGAGGGTTAGTTCAAGGATACTGTATGCTGGAGTTCTGTATCTAAGCCTATCATGTGAGATACTGTATGATACTGACTGCTGGGACCCTGTATCTAAGCCTACCATGTGTGATACTGACTGCTGGGGCCCTGTATCTACACAATGTATCCAATTATATCCAGTGGTGTAGCTATAGGGGCTGTAGTTTTATAGATATGCGGGTATATGACAAATAAATTACCAGTGCATAGCATCCATAGATTTTATAGATGGGTACCGGGAGCCACCAATTTATCATGTGGTTGTGTGCCAAAAAAATCCCATGTGTATGTGTGTATATATAAGTGTGTGTATATATGAGTGTGTATATATAAGTGTGTGTATATATGAGTGTGTGCGTGTGTATATATATATATATATATATATATGAGTGTGTGCATGTATGAGTGTGTGTGTATATATATATGTGTGTGTGTGTGTGTGTGTGTGTGTGTATATATATGTATGTGTGTGCATATATATGTGTGTGTGTGTATATATGAGTATGTATATATATATATATATATATATATATATATACATGTGTGTGTGTGTGTGTGTGTGTGTGTGTTGTGAGACTGAGTGCTGTGTGTGTTACGCAGGGGCATAGCTGGAAAGAGACTTTCAGAGACTAGGCTGCCTGCAAACAGTGGGTTAGTTAGTTAGTAAAAAATATCTAATGTTTTTCAATGCACCCTTAAGGCCCTATTTTTTTTTTTACAGTCCTCATATGGCTGCATTAAAATCCAATGGGGCTATTTACGCTGCCTGAAGGCCTCAGCTAGCGCTCTGCCTGGGGACTCCAGCACTGCTCCTGACAACACTGTGCATATATGGACATTGATGTCAGGACTTTTCCCAGGGACAGAATCCCGGGGCAGAGCCTCTATTAGTGTTATGCCCGGGGACTCCGACTCTGGGGAAGCCCCTTACATCACTGTCCATACATGGACAGTGGCATCAGGAGCTTTCCCTTGACCGTAGTCCCAGGTCAGAGCCTCTATTAGCGCTCAGCTCAGGGACTCCAGCACTGCTCCTGACACCACTATCCATATATCGGCAGTGATGTCAGGAGTTTCCCATCGCTCCAGCACTAGAGGAAAGGGAAGTATAATAATTATTTTGCTTTTCTATGTGTTACTGTTATTTATTTTTTTGTGTTTTTTTTTTACAGGTTCGGTTGTTAAACTTCTTCAGATTTGAGGACCACTTCGATGACGCCGTTTTAAAATGGTTAACGAGGGTTGTTTGTGTGTTTTTTTTTTAAATAAATTATTTTCTTATGTCTCTGTTTTTTTTTAACTATATTACTACCGCCTTAGTAATGGCCGCTGTCTGATTGACAACGTCCATTACTAAGGAGGGGCTTAGGCCTCATTCACACGACAGGGTCCGAGTGTCGGCCGGGAAAATCTGCCGTTTTTGGCCGACTTTCCCGGCCGGTTTGCATCCGTTCCGATTCCGTACCGGGCCGTGTTGCCGTTTTTACCGGCCGATTTGGACCCGATTTGCATCCGTTTTTTCCCTGTCCGTTTTAAAATCGGATTAATTTCATTTAAATTTGTTGCCACACACAGCCCTTTGTAGATAATGCCACAGCCCCCCTGGTAGGTAATGCCACCCAGCCCTCCTGGTAGGTAATACCACCCAGCCCCCTGTAGGTGATGCCACACATCCCCCTGTAGGCGATGGCACACAGCCCCCTGTAGGCGATGCCACACAGCCCCCTGCAGGCGATGCCACCCTGCCCCCTGTAGGTGATGCCACCCTGCCCCCTGTAGGTGATGCCACCCAGCCCCCTGTAGGAATGCCACCCTGTCCCCTGTAGATAATGCCACCCAGCTCCCTGTATGTAATGCCACCCAGCCCCCTGTAGGTAATGCCACTAAATCCCCTGTAGGTAATGCCACACAGCCCCCTGTAGGTGATGCCACACAGCCCCCTGTAGGTGATGCCACACAGCCCCCTGTAGGTGATGCCACACAGCCACCTGTAGGTGATGCCACACAGCCCCCTGTTGTCGATGCCACCCTGTCCCCTGTAGGCGATGCCACCCTGCCCCCTGTAGGCGATGCCACCCTGCCCCCTGTAGGCAATGCCACCCTGCCCCCTGTAGGCGATGCCACACAGCCCCCTGCAGGCGATGCCACACAGCCCCCTGCAGGCGATGCCACCCTGCCCCCTGTAGGCGATGCCACCCAGCCCCCTGTAGGTGATGCCACCCTGCCCCCTGTAGGCGATTCCACACAGCCCCCTGCAGGCGATGCCACACAGCCCCCTGCAGACGATGCCACCCTGCCCCCTGTAGGCGATGCCACCCAGCCCCCTGTAGGTGATGCCACCCAGCCCCTTGCAGGTGATGCCACCCTGCCTCCTGAAGGTGATGCCACCCTGCCCCCTGTAGGTGATGCCACCCTGCCCCCTGTAGGTGATGCCACCAAGTCCCCTGTAGGTGATGCCACACAGCCCCCTGTAGGTTGCACCCATCCCCCCCTTCCAGGAGAAGTCACTGACTTCAATGTCCATATATGGACAGTGTAGTCACTGACTTCTCCTGGAGAGGAATTCCCTGCCACAGGTCGGGAATTCCGCTTCAGAAGTGAGTGACGTCACTGTGTCCATATATGGACAGTGTAGTCACTCACTTCTCCTGTAGCGGAATCCCCGGCCATAGAGTTGGGGATTCCGCTGCAGAAGTGAGTGACTTCGCTGTGTCCATATATGGACAGTGTAGTCACTCACTTCTCCTGTAGCGGAATCCCCGGCCATAGAGTCGGGGATTCCGCTGCAGAAGTGAGTGACATCGCTGTGTCCATATATGGACCGTGTAGTCACTCACTTCTCCTGTAGCGGCATCCCCGGCCATAGAGTCGGGGATTCCGCTGCAAAAGTGAGTGACATCGCTATGTCCATATATGGACAGTGTAGTTACTCACTTCTCCTGTAGCGGAATCCCCGGCCATAGAGTCGGGGATTCCGCTGCAGAAGTGAGTGACATCGCTGTGTCCATATATGGACAGTGTAGTCACTCACTTCTCCTGTAGCGGAATCCCCGGCCATAGAGTTGGGGATTCCGCTGCAGAAGTGTGTGACTTCGCTGTGTCCATATATGGACAGTGTAGTCACTCACTTCTCCTGTAGCGGAATCCCCGGCCATAGAGTCGGGGATTCCGCTGCAGAAGTGAGTGACATCGCTGTGTCCATATATGGACAGTGTAGTCACTCACTTCTCCTGTAGCGGAATCCCCGGCCATAGAGTCCGGGATTCCGCTGCAGAAGTGAGTGACATCGCTGTGTCCATATATGGACAGTGTAGTCACTCACTTCTCCTGTAGCGGAATCCCCGGCCATAGAGTCGGGGATTCTGCTGCAGAAGTGAGTGACATCACTGTGTCCATATATGGACAGTGTAGTCACGCATTTCTCCTGTAGCGGAATCCCCGGCCATAGAGTCGGGGATTCCGCTGCAGAAGTGAGTGACTTCGCTATGTCCATATATGGACAGTGTAGTCA